>NW_026067902.1:17749449-17863932 GCF_014885135.2 Alexandromys fortis
GGTAGGTTGATCCCGAATTTCCTGAGAAACCGCCACACTGCTTTCCAAAGTGGTTGCACAAGTTTGCATTCCCACCAGCAATGGATGAGGGTACCCCTTTCTCCACAACCTCTCCAGCAAAGGCTATCATTGGTGCTTTTTATTTTAGCCATTCTGACAGGTGTAAGATGGTATCTTAAAGTTGTCTTGATTTGCATTTCCCTGATGGCTAAGGAAGTTGAGCATGATCTTAAGTGTTTTTTGGCCATTTGAACTTTGGAAGCTAATTTAAAAAAAAAAAAACAATCAAATGGGCATTTAAAAAAAAAAGAGTTATTTACTTCTGTGTGTATTTATTTTTCCAGGCATGCATGTGAATGAACCGTGTGCATGCATGCAGTCAGTACCCAAAGAGGCCAGAAGAACATACCAGATCAGCCTGGAATTGGAGTTACAGGGGACTGTGAGTCACCATGTGGGTGCTGGGAACAATCCTAGCAAGAAGAGCAGAAGCTCTAACCACTGGGCCACCTCTCCATCTCCCCCCGCCACCCCCCCCCCACGCACGTATTTTCTTAGGGGGGAAATGGATAGAGCAAACTAAAAATGACACGAGAGGTTAAAGAGCAGGATTTCAGGGGCTGGGGGTGTGGCTCAGTGCTAGAACACTTACCCAGTATGCATGAGGGTTCAACCTTTAGCACTGAAAACAGAAAACAGGATCTGTACCACCAAGGTTATTGAGCTTAATTTAATTAGTTGATCCCAACTTAATTAAAAAGTAGTTTCCCTATGTAACTGAGTATCTGGAGTGCCAGGTAGAGCAGACTGACATGGGAGGCTTTAGTGTAGGCTGGTGGCCCCTGCCCCCATCTAAAGGTTGCAAAAGCTGGATTTCCTTCGCCATCTGCAGGTATAGAGCTCTGACGTCTAAACAGCAGGGAAGATAGCTCCGACTTTGCAGTCCGCGGCTCTCAAGCTTCAGACACCGTCTCTCTTTGCCTACTGAAACACTGGCTGCGTGAAGTGAGTGTTGGTTGCTGTGGCCTCTCCTAGGTTGGGTTCAAAACTAGCCCGGGCTGTTAGGACTTTCCTGACCTTGCTCACACTGCACCTCTGGCCTGGAAGACCTTTTCCACTCCACGTCTCTTCTCCAAGGTTCTCTCCACCCCTGTCCCAATGCCACGCTACAGTCAGCGGCACCTTCCAGGTGCTCCTCCCAGGACTCCAGCATCTTTCTCATCTGCATCCGGCCGAGTCCAGGGTGGTAGGATCGCAGGCCCTATAACCATGGAAATTGAGACATTCGGTCTTATAATGGGACCTCTGGGGTAGAACAAATGGAAATTCTCCAACTAATCCAGACAATGATGCTGTGTTTTCTTTAATTTAGACGCTGAGAAACCTCTTTTCCTCTTTGTCTCACTGCAAATTTTGTTGCGGTAACTGAACTGCAGAAATTTACAAAAGAGAAAGGTTTATTCAGCTTTCATTTCCAGCAGGGTTGATGTCTGTGCCTGGTGAGGGTCTTCCTGCGGTGGGCATTAGGCAGAGTCCCAAGGTGGTGCAGAGACTCACATGTTGAAAGAGACACACTCAAACTGAAGAGAGCCATTCAGAGATAACCCATGAGTGCAACTCATTGATTAGGTGACCCTCCACGTACAGGCACACACACTGTGTGCACACACAATCATGAACACACACATCCAACAATACCTTTACTATGAATTTAGAATTTTATTATGAAATTATATATAAAAGTTCTATTTTTCTCAAAATACATATTCTTTGTAGTCCTGGAACTCATTATGTACATCGCGCTGGTTTTGAACTCACAGAGATCTGCCTGCCTCTGCTTCCCAAATGTTGGGATTAAGGCATGTGTCATCACCACCTGGCTGAAAATATTCTTAAAGTTGGGAGCCTCTCTCTCTCTCTTTATTTATTTATTATTTATTATGTATACACAGTGTTCTGACTGCATGTATGTATACCTGAAGACCAGAAGAGAGCACCAGATCTCATTACAGATGACTGTGAGCCACCATATGGTTGCTGGTAATCGAACTCAGGACCTTTGTAAGAATAGTCAGTGCTGGCCGGGCGGTGGTGGCGCATGCCTTTAATCCCAGCACTCGGGAGGCAGAGGCAGGCGGATCTCTGTGAGTTCGAGACCAGCCTGGTCTACAAGAGCTAGTTCCAGGACAGGCTCCAAAACCACAGAGAAACCCTGTCTCGAAAAACCAAAAAAAAAAAAAAAAAAGAATAGTCAGTGCTTTTAGCCACTAAGCCACCTCTCCAGCCCCAGTTGGGAGATCTTAAAGTGGTATATCCTTCAATTCCCAAGACTTGGAAGTTGAGACACAGGGAATGTGAGTTCGAGGCTAGCCTGGGCTACACAGTGAGTTTCAGAATCCATCCGTACCCCTCCTCCAAGGGAAAAAGTAAAAGAAAAAGATATTCTTGACACCAGTAACCAGTTATTCTTTTAAGCCAAAGTAGAGCATTTTTGACAAAATAAAGCCTGTGGATGCTCAGAAAATACTTGGTAGTGAGAGGTTTTTTATTTTATTTTTTTGTTTTTTGTTTTTTGAGACAGGGTTTCTGTGTGTAGCTTTGGAGCCTGTCCTGGCAGTCACTCTATAGACCAGGCTGGCCTTAAACTTACAGAGATCCACCTGTATCCGGCTCCCAAGTGCTGGGATTAAAGGCGTGTGCCATCACTGCCTGGCTGGTAGTGAATGATTTTAACATGTCTGATTGTGGCTATTCTCTCAATACACTTTACACATTAAAACAGGCAAGGAATGAGCCAGAAAGCTGATTACAATTGGGGTGGAGCTTTTCCGTGAGTCACACAGATTAGCCTCTTAGGCGCGTTGGACGATAATGAGTAAATGTGTGAAGTCTTTGTTTCCTCACAATGCTTGTTCCTTGATCAATTTAAATTACTCCCCAGGAGCGGCTAATGGAGAGTTTGCTTTTTTAAAAACCGTCAGTCTGGTATGTGCATGCAAGCACGCACACACGCAGAAATGCACACACACACGCACACATGCACACACACATGTACACGCACATCACACCACCACACGCACACATACGCACACACACGCACAGACCACCTGCCATGGCCTTCTTACCTATTTTCATGCTTGAAGTTCTTGTTTCCTCTTCTTCTTTTCCTCACTCCTTCATTTGATGTGTGTTCGCGTGAACGGAGGCCTGTGGGTGCCATTGGAGGAGGAGGTTAGAGGGCAACTTGTGAGGGTTGATTATCTTCACGCCGTGTGGGTCATGGGATCTAACTCAGGTTGCGAGGTTTGCCTGCAGGGGCTTTACCTACTAAGCTATCTTGATGGCCCCTTATTTACTTGTTTTTAAATTTTCTCAGATTTATTTATCTGGTGCGCACGGGGGACACAGGGTGACCTACAGGAGTTAGTTCTATCCTTTCACCACGTGGGTCCTGGGGATTAAACTCAACTCTCACCTCCTGAGCCATCTCATTGACCTAGGCTTCTTAACTAAAGCATTTTAAGTACTTACTGTAGATTTTTTTACTCAGTGAAATATAAAAAAGAAGATTGTAACTATTGTTGGGTATTCTGTTTCCTCTATTACATCTTTTTAAAATGGGCATATCTGTGTTAACAACTAAAAGACATCATTTTTTTTAAAGATTTATTTATTAAGTATACAATGTACTGCTGGCAAGGAAGGCACCAGGTCTCATTACAGATGGTTGTGAGCCACCATGTGGTTGCTGGGAATTGAACTCAGGACCTCTGGAAGAGCAGTCAGTGCTCTCAACTGATGAGCCTTCTCTCCAGCCAAAAGACATCATTTTTATATTCTACTTCTATAAGTTAATTATCAGAGACAGTTGCTCCCTGTCGCTGGAAACGTTATGAGTTTCGCTTTAATTTACTGGGCAATTGGCTGTTTACTATGCCTTGTTTTTTTTCAGTATGCAAAGTTCAGTCTGAGTCCTTGTGGGCTGCACCATCCCTTTCTGTGACCATCTGTCTTACATTCCTTGGGCCACTAAGCTTTCCAGTCATTCCTGTCCCAGCACCGACACTAATGGGTGATGCCAGTCTAGAGGGTGCAGAAAGAATGTGATCCTGAGTCCTGGCATGACAGAAGAGACTGGAGCCTTGCCTTCCATGTCACCTGGCACTCCACAGCTTAACAGAAGGTCCTCAGCAAGCGTTTGAAAGGCTTAAAGCCGGGCTTCTTTCCTTAAGCTAGAAGGCACCTGGAACAACGGGAAATTTCAGGGAAGAGATGGGAGGAGGAGGAAGTGGCAGCCACACCCGACTCCATGATGGAAGGACGGCTCTTAACACTCAGAGAGGCTTCGGGCTTTTAACACTCAGAGAGGCTTCAGGACCAGAACCCTAATGCTGGCCACTTGAAGGGCCTTGACTGACCTCAGGGAGATGGATCCCGGTGAGTACTGGCAATCTCTTGAATTTTTATGATGTTAAGTCTGGGGAGGGAGTAAGCCTGGAAGGGAGGAGTACAGAGAAGACTGGCGAGACCACACCGGCAGTGGATGGTTCACTCTCCCATCTGTCTCCTTCTTCCTGTTTCTCCACCTGCGTTTGGATCTTGGAGCACATATCATACGGTCCTCAATTTTCTTTCCTGAAGCTGTAGACCATCTGGCCTTTAAAACTCAGAGCTGGAATGGCCTTGGGAAGTCCAAGTAGGACATATGGGCATAGTTTATTAATAATAAACATGTTAATCAGTTACCATCTCTTACTGATGGTCATTTATCTTTTAGTATTCATGCTTACAAATCATGCTGCAGTGGATGCCCCTGTTGGTGGAACTTTGCAGAGATGTTCAGAAGTATTTTATATGCAAAATTTCTAAAAGAATAAACGTTGGAGCAAGGGCAATATCCGCTTTATGTTTTGGTAGGCATCAGCTGGCTTTAAGTCTGAGCGAGCATATAATCCCATATTCTCTTTATGAGGCATCGAATTTCCATATGCTCTGAACAAAAGTGGTTATTGTTATTTCAAGCATTTTCAATAGGCCGAAGATGAATCTCATTATGGTTTTAGTTAGCATTTTATGATTATGACAAGCTGACTCTTTAATATTTATAGCTACTTTTATACACGAGCCAAGAGACTTAATGATTTAACCTGTGCAGCCAACCCAGGAACTGCTTTCTGCTCAATAGCAGCTATGGAAGCTACTGGGCTTGGGGAGTAAACAATTAATTAGTCACATAGACACCCTTAAGCAAAAACATTTCAAGGAGGCAGTATAGTTGGCAGTAAGGGAAAAAATAGGTGGTCTGAGTCTAAGGAATTGCAGAATATGGAAAGTGACCAGGTGGGTCCTGGGGCTGGTTCTGTTCTAACCTACTAAGCTACCTGAGGGCTTCTGTATTTTGTTTGTTTGTTTGTTTTTGTCTTGTTGATCATTTGAGACAGGGTCTTAGTTCAGGCTGACTTCAAATTTACAATGTATCTAAGGATGAGCTCGAACTCCTGATGTCATTGCTTACACCTCTGAAGTGCTAGGATTACAGGTGCAAACCACCATCCCCCAGTGGTGCCATGATCTAAATCTAGGGCTTTGTGCACGCTAAGGCAGATGCTCTATCAGCTGAGCCTCATCTGATGCCCCAGCTTCTGCACCCTGTGGTACCTTTGCATGACGGAGTGGAAACAGAGCTGTGGTTTTTCATTGTTGTTTGCCCTGTTTGGGTCCTATAGAGAAGCCTGGTCTAGAGGATGACTCCCCCAGTTCTTCTAGCAGAGCAACTCCTCTTAGGTTTGTCCATTTCTTTACTCCAAAAACTTACCTTTGGTGTCTTTACATAAAGTGTCACCGTCTTGGCAATGGATTCCTCTTCTGGCCCTGATCTTCACCTACACCTGCAGCGGCCCGAGGAAGCCCTGCAAGTCATAGTATTGCAACACATACTTCTTAGCTGCCACATGCCCATAGAGGCCAGTCTCTGGTACACATGGCTGGTCCCTCGCAGGCTCTTCCCATCACCTGTATTTAATTAAGTTCCCATTAGCCTTTGATTGCGATCATTGCAACAGAAATGCCACTGCCTTCTCCACCCTTGGCTTTCTCCCCCTCTGGTCTGAACTAAACGCCACAGCTAAATTAATCGCAAAGACAGCTTTGATGAGCCACTCCTGCTCAAAAACCCATCTTTAATCAAAGTAACACTTCCCCAGTACAGAAAAGAAACGTCTGTTTAAAACAAAGGCTTGATAATCCAAAAAACTTGAAGTGATGAAACCTTCCCTATAATTGTCAATACCTTTTGTTTTACTTTTGGCATCTAGAGGATGATTTCTCCTTATTCTTTGATTGTGTGTGTGTATGGGTGTGTACATAACACACACATTAGCACTCATGTCTGTGAACGTGACATTGGGTGTTTTTGTTGATCAGTCTCCCCTTAGAATGTTAAGGCAGGCTCTCTCATGGACCCCAGAACTTGCTGACTCAGCTAGCCTGGCTAGCCAGCTTGTTCCAAGGATCCTGTCTCTGAAGGTCTGTGTCTGTGTGGATTTTATACTCCCATTGTTGTATACGAGGCGATCTACTTCCACATGCCTTCAACAAATAGAGTACTGCTAATTATTTCAATATTTTAATAGATCAAATATGGATTTCATTATTGTTTTAGGTTGTAATTAATTGTGATCTGAGTAAGATTTTTTTATTTTTCGTTTTGTTTTGTTTTGCTTTTGTTTTTTTGAGACAGGGTTTCTCTGTGTAGCCCTAGCTATCCTGGAACTCACTCTGCAGACCAAGATGGCCTCAAAACTCACAGAGATTCGCTTGCCTCTGCCTCTCTAGTGCTGGGATTAAAGGCAAGTACCACCACCACTCGACTCTTAATTTTATATAGTCTTGTTTTATAGCCACTTTTATGTTTTGAACTACCGTGACCACCTTGACTGCCCTTCTGATGCCCCATTCTTGAAGTTTGAGCACACACGCACCCTGTCCATTCAGTAAACATCAGTTAGCACCTGCCCACTGGGGAAGGCAGGAGATGGTGAAGATTAAGGGATAGACTCTGGAGCCAGCCTGCTTAGGCTTGAATTCCAGTTCTGACCAGGACCCTCCTTCGTGTCAGGAACAATACTAACACACCAATACAGAGTATTTGTGAGAATATAAAAGATTTTGGATATGGATAATAGACTGGATTGTAGTAGAAATTCTCTGAAAACAATCATGATTTTCTAAAATGCTTGGTTCTGGACATGAAGGATCCAGGTTTGAGATGACCAAGGTCTCTGCTTTTGTGGGGCTAACTCTAGATACTATTCAATTCTCTGCAGAAAACAAAGGTGTTGTGAAGGCAAGCCATTATGGGGTGGGGCCTCTTCAGTGGCTAAAGAAAGCCCACGCATGACTGTGATTCTCAAGATCCAAGTGGGGGGGGGGATGGAGCCCCACCTGAGAGCAAGGCTGTCTCAGGTTTTGGTTTCTCTGCGGATTCCTCCTAGGCAGACGACGATTTTAATGTCTCCTCCCACCCCTTTCTAAAGGCTGGTAATATATCCGGATATAATTTCATCCTTTTATCCCCCTGTCATTGAGTTAATCAAGTAAGCGCCAGGCGTCTTGTGTCTGAGGCTCGCCTCTCCTCTTACTAACACCATTACTGCCACTGGGTCACATCCAAGTCAGGCCTTGTGGGTGCTGACGTGTTTTCCTAATTGACTCTACTGGATTTCCAGCATTGTTGAGCTCCTTCCTGATTCTCTCAGCTTCCCTTCCTGGCTTCACTGGAAGTCTTTCCTTTTGTTCTAAGTCATGTCTCCTTGACACGAAAAGCCCTTGGGCGAACCAACACGTCATTATATAAAGTGGAATGAAAAGAAAGCCCAAGTGTCTGGTGGAGACTTGAGAGCCCGCAACAGGGCAACAGCCCGCCCCTCTCTCCTTTGCTTCCCAAACTGGCCTGGGGAAAGGGAGCCAGCTGCGCTCCAGCAGTGGACAGGAAAGCCAGCCTCCGCTCTGCTCTCTCCTGTGCAGCACATGTGAGGGCTCCCCGTGCCCTTCATTCGTCTTCGGGGTACATACGTGAGCTTTCAAGGTAGGCCTCTGGAAGGCACGTTTAGGGTGGAGCACCTTTCCAGCTAACTCAGTGGTCTTGGTGGGACATTTCAGGCCCCTCAAGAATATGAGCTATACTCAGCTTCCAACAGGATCTAGGTCAGCTGCTTTCAAACTTTTCACTATGACCCATAATTCACACTATAACTCATTTACATAAGTTGTCCTTGCTTTTCTAGAATTCCGTGTGTACTTCCTTTAGCTACCCGTAAGGCTGTACTTCCGGGTTCTGAAGCAGGCGCATGTACCCCCTGTGCCCATGCATGGGTCGCCCCCCCATCTGCGTCACTAGCGTCTGACGCAAAAGCCCCCAAACGCAGGCGCAGGGCGTCAGTGTCTGACGTGAGCACGTCTTTCCCCCTTGTGCGCATGTGCTGGGGAGCCTTTAAAAGCTAAACAGGCCATTCTCACGCTCTCTCTTCTCCCCCTTCTGTCCACACCGTTTTCACCGAGCTCGTGCACATAATTTTCTTAATAAACTTGTACACGTGGGTTCGTTCGTGTCTCGTGTTCTCTCCTCATTTCTGCAGGACATTTTTACCATGATTTGTGATATTGTCTATCCTGTTTTTCTTCTTTTTTAAAATTTATTTATTTATTATGTATACAGTATTCTCGGTATTCTGCCTGCATGTATGCCTGCAGGTCAGAAGAGAGCACCAGGTCCCATTACAGATGATTGTGAGCCACCATGTGGTTGCTGGGAATTGAACTCAGGACCTTTGGAAGGGTAGGCAGTGCTCTTAACCACTGAGCCATCTCTCCAGCCCCTATCCCGTTTTTCTTATTGGTCACCTATCTTTTAAAATATATTACATATTATATTTGTGTGTGTCACTTTAATATTAAGCACACATATCAGGGTCAGAGGACAGCTTTTAGGGAGGCAGTTTTCTCCTTCCAGTATGTAGGTTCCTGGGATCTTACCCTGATGATCAACAGTCTCTTAAGCCTTTTCATCTTCCTTACAGTTGACTGATAGGTACTTTGAAACCCTATACTAGGTTTCTCCACTGATGAAGAGATTTCTCCTCTGACAGCCAAACTGAGCCTAACTAAAAGTAGAGGACCAGGTCTAATTTAAGTGAAGCACTTTTGGGTGATCTGGGAGCGGGGGTGGGGTGGGAGTGGGGTTGGGGTGGGATGGGGAATGGGGGTTGATGAGAGGATAAATCACGTGGCAGGTATGTGGACCAAAGCTTAAGTATCCTATAGCAGCCGTAAGCAGCTCCAGGGGGGAGGAGCCGTCTCTTGGTGGGCTTTCTGAGAGGGGGTGTGGTTTGGAATGGGAGAGAAGAAGACCGAAGGGGAGCTTCCAGCTAAACATTGACCCCCTAACCTATGCTGCTAAAGTTTCTTCCCAGGGGAAGACATAGCAACATCCACTCCTTCTCCTAAAACTGAAGTCCCAATGGCAAACAGGAAGGGACTCTGGGGGAATCAGTGAGTTTATTGGGCTTCCTCACAGGGCCCAGGGGAGGGGCATTGCAGGGATCGGGTGTTCCTCCTTGAACGGACTGCACCTGGGAAAGCCTTTACCAAGCAGGGCCTCGTCTTTGGCTGCGTAAATGGAGCCTTGCCGCCGGTCTTCCTTCACTTAGACATGTGACTCTTTCAGGGGGCCGCGTGTAGTGAGGTAGAGGTGCCCAACAGGTGATAAGGAGTGGCTGGAGACCCAGGTAAGGGTCATGACCTTCCTCACTGGTCCCGAAGTGTAAACGGTCCACAAAGCTCGCCTGGAGTGACCCCTTTGTCAGCAGGCCCGACTGAATGCCCCTGGATGGTGGTTGTTTGGCTTAAAGGGTAGCTGCTCACAAACTACCAATAGGCTGGACTTGTTAGAGAAAAGACACAATGGATTTTTGTTGATAAATGCAATACAAGCATTGTCAGCAGGAACAGCAAAGCAAATTCAAAGTGAGCTGCATAATGGCTGCTGTTCAGAGTAACTGAGAATCAGCAGGCGCTGTCTCTGTGCGTGGCATGGTGCAGAGGTTCTCACACATGCCTCCTTACTGAAGACCCACGTAAACCCTATGAAGCAGGAACATGATTGTCTCCCTGCTTTTTAGACGGACACACTAATGTCTGGGACCATAGGTGACTTGTTCAAGGTCTCCTAAGCAACTCGCCAAGGTGATGACCTGGGGCAGAGTTACTCCAGAAGCTTTATATCCTTGTCTACTGTGCTAGGAGAACCTTACAACCACGCACTAGGTGTGTACCCACAATACCTTCGCATAGACCTGAAACGGAACAGAGGATCAGGAAGTAAGCCCAAGTAATCCCGAGCCCCACTCCCCTACGTGAAGTCGGGGCCTTGTCTTAGAGCAGATGACCAGACTCCAGACAGCTCGACTTCATCCATACACAATTCCAGCGTGTTTTTTCCTAGACCAGCAGGATGATAGATTAGTGACTTTCCATTCCTGGGATTTGTTTTGCTCTCTGGGACACCAGTCCTCCAGCTCTGATGCCTCTAGGACTGATAGTCTTCCCCATCCCTGGCTAGGAGCTGCTCAGTTGCCCTTGGAGGTTGTCACAACATTAGAAGGGAGAGACAGAAAGGCTAATGCCAGTCAGGTTTCACAGAAATGATTCCAGGTCTAAGCGGGACAGTGACCTGTCCTCCCTCCCTAAGTGGCAGCCTTGGAGCTCAAGTCTGTGGAACGGCAGATCCCCAGGAACAACAAGGACCACCACACTCAGGAGATGGGCTCGACCAAGCTCATTCTGCGTCGGGGCCAGGATTTCAGCTTAACGTTGACTTTCAACCGACCCTTCCAACCCCAGAAGGACCACCTCACTTTTGTGGTGGAGACAGGTGAGTTGGCTCTGCCCTCGGGTTCTTCTGGTTCCCTCAAAACCAGAAAGTTAGTAAAGTTTTCCTGGGGGAAGGGCTCTTGCCGCCTATCTCTGAGGTGCCCTCTCCTCTCCTCTGGGACCCCGAGGACTCTCACATCGGTACTATTGGTCCCTATTAACTGTGATCTTTTAGCCACAACAGTGAGCCTATAAGTACACAGGCACTGTCATAAAGCTCCACAGACATGACCTCCTTTTAATTCTTATGGGAGACTTTAAGTTTGTACCAGACTCTCATTTTACAGATTGGAAATGGAAAAAAATCAGAGGCCCAAAGAACTTAAATGTCAGTAAAAGGCCTTAAAGCAAAAGGCTTTAGTGAATGTTGGGAGAAGGTAGGGCATCTGACCGGCCACAGGGAGTCATATACCACGTTTATTTTACTTTATTTTTTTAAAATATTTATTTATTATGTATACAGTATTCTGTCTGTGTATATGCCTGAAGGCCAGAAGAGGGCACCAGACCCCATTACAGATGCTTGTGAGCCACCATGTGGTTGCTGGGAATTGAACTCA
Source organism: Alexandromys fortis (assembly GCF_014885135.2). Lineage (NCBI taxonomy): Eukaryota > Metazoa > Chordata > Mammalia > Rodentia > Cricetidae > Alexandromys > Alexandromys fortis. Next base: position 17,760,939 of record NW_026067902.1, read on the forward strand.
GGACCTTTGGAAGAGCAGACAATGCTCTTAATCTCTGAGCCATCTCTCCAGCCCTATTTTACTTTATTTTTATTACTTTTATTTTTTATTTTTTTCCGAGACAGGGTTTCTCTGTGGCTTTGGAGCCTGTCCTGGAACTAGCTCTGTAGACCAGGCTGGTCTCGAACTCACAGAGATCCGCCTGCCTCTGCCTCCCGAGTGCTGGGATTAAAGGCGTGCACCACCATCGCCTGGCTTTTTATTACTTTTAAGTGTGTGTGTGTGTGTCTGTGTGTGTGTGTGTGTGTGTGTGTGTGTGCTCGTGTGCCTGGAAATGGGCAACAGATTCCTGGAGCTGAAGTTACAAGTAATTTTGAGCTGCCTTACTTGAGTTCTGGGAACCAAATTCCAGTCCTCTGTGAGAGCAGTATTCACGCTTAACCACTGAGCCATCATTCCTCCAGCCTCATCACATAGAGTTCTGAGCCTTCCCCTGGGATCTTCTTTCTCTCTTCCTCAGGACCAGAGCCCTCAGAGCTTCTAGGGACCCGAGCCACTTTCTTGCTCACGCAGTCCCAGACTGGAAATGTCTGGAGTGCTTCTGACTTCACTGCTGACAGTAACTCTCTTCAAGTCTCGATTTTCATCCCAGCCAGTGCGGTCATTGGCCACTACACACTGCAGTTGGAGATTTCTCAGGACCAGGGTCCTGGTGTGACTTACCCCCTGGGGAATTTCATCTTGCTTTTTAACCCATGGAGTACAGGTAGGTCTTGCTTCCAGCTTGTGGTGATGAGGGGCATTGGGAATGTTTTTTCAGATAATCACTGCATATCTGTGAGACATATTACTGTGTGCTGAAACAAACAAAAAAACCTTCTTTGTGTGCGTGCGTGTGTTCACCTACATATATAAAAGTCATCTTGTGGGGTTGGTTCTCTCCTTCCAGCATGTGGGTCCCAGGGATAGACCTTGGGTTACCAGGCTTAGCAGTAAGTGCTTTCACCTACCCAATCTTCTCACCAGTCTTAAATGTATTTTTTTTTTCCTTTTGTGAGATGGGGTCTCGTGTTGTCCAAGCTGGTCTTGAATTCATGATCCTCTATCTTAGCCTTCTGAGTATTAGGATTATAGGCATTCACTACTATACTCAGCTGCAAAATTCACTTTTATAAAGCGTTTTGTCTTGAGATGGGCTCTGATTATGGAGCACTACTGGCCTAGAACTCGCTATGTGGACCAGGTTGACTTTAAACTCACAGAGATCCACCTGCCTCTGCCTCCCGAATGCTGGAATGAAAGTGTGTGGCACCACACCTGGTCCCACAAAATTTTTTTAAAAATGATTTAGTTATTTTTATTTTATGTAACTTGGTATGTTGCCTGTATGTTTGTCTGTATGAGGGTATCAGATCCCCTGGAACTGGAGTTACAGATGTGAGCTGCCATGTGGGTGTTGGAAATTGAACCCAGGTCCCCTGGAAGAGCAGTCAGTGCTCCCAACCATCTCTACAACCCCCACAAAGAATTTTTAATGACACGATGGAAATATCCTAGTGATGTTAGGTGAGATAATTTAGCAAGTGGAATTCAATTTGATTCTAACTAATTATGCGTATGTATACAGCAAAAAGAAAATGTTGTGGTAGGTATTTTTGAGTAGTGTGTAGAGTGGTTTTTTTTTTCTGTGTTTTCCAAAATAATCTTATAATTTTTGTCAGAAATATTTTATCATAGAGTGTGTGGGTTCCTGTGGGTCCGAGAAATGGAGACTCAAAGTCACATTGAGAATGAACTCAGCCTCTGTGCCTGCAGGAGGCTCAGTCTTGGTGAACTGAAGCCTTCCCTTTGCCTCCCAGCATCTTTATTTTTCCTATATTTACACTTTAGCTAGTAGATTTCCATATCTCAAAATAAACTGATAGAAGCTTCCGACAATACAATGCCAGGTGCAAATACCTGATTCATGCGGTACCACAGTTTCCCATGAACCAAGTTTTGCATAGGCTTTGTATCCATGGGGAACGCTCAGTCAAGATTCACATAAAACAACAAAAAGTGTTTGTAACTCAAAGGAAGGCCTAGGGTCTGTGTGAAAACTCTGGAGCCAGACCTGGTATAACCCAGCAGGTTTCATGACTAGTGGAGGATGCTTGCTATCCCTCTGGCGCCAGGCCGCTGGGACATTCTGCCACAAATTTTTATAAGCTATAGTTTTTAATAGCATAGATTTTGTTGCTGGCCTCTGGTGAAACACGTGGCTGGCTTTTAAGAGGGTCCAGTCTTAATTTCTGTTGTCCTGGTCATCCACTGACTGTCTTCCTGTTTCCAGAAAGACGTTGTTACTTTTATGCTTTTTTTCAATTTCCTGCTTATTCTTTGCCTTGTGATTTTCTTTTTCTCTCCATTACCCTTGTCTGCTCAGATGATGATGTCTACCTGCCGAGCGAAACACTGCTGCAGGAGTACGTAATGAGTGACTATGGCTTTGTCTACAAAGGTCAAGAAAATTCCATTACCTCCAGGCCTTGGAACTATGGACAGGTAACCCCACCTCCTGGACGTGAGCCTGGGATGGGCTCCTTGGGGGCTGTTAGCCAACGAAGGGCACAGTGTGAGGTGCTGGCCAATCTCCCATCCAATGAGAGGGGCAACAAAGAAAATAAGGCTTTCTTTTCAACGTGTTTGTACTTTCTTAAGAAAAGAGTAGAAACCGGGTGGTGGTGGCTCACGCTTTAATCCCAGCACTCAGGAGGCAGGGTTCTCTGTGAGTTCGAGTCCAGCCTGGTCTACAAGAACTAGTTTCAGGACAGGCTCCAAAGCTACAGAGGAACCCTGTCTCGAAAAACAAACAAATAAACAAAACCCCCAAAACAAACAAACAAAAGAGTACAGCCTGATGAAGTCTGCCCACAACTGTAACAACCTCCTTTCATTGACATTTTCCCTGGCTGCCCTGACCCGAAATAATTGCACAGATACTGTAACTGCTCGGCCTATTAGCTCAGGATTCTTATTAACTAACTCTTACATCTTAAATCAACCTATTTCTATTAATCTGTGTATCACCATGTGAGTGTAGCCTACCGGTAAAGTTCTGTATGGTGTCTGTCTTCTTTGGCGTTTCTCTGACTCTGCCTTCTTTTCCTCTATCTCTGCTTGGAATTCCCACCTTGCTCTGATCTGTGCTGTTAGAGGCCCATAGTGGCTTCTTTATTAACTAATGGTAAAAATATGTATTCACAGCATATCGAGGGGAATCCCACATCATTCTATGTTCAGTTACCAGCCCTACTAGGGACTGGTTTATGACAAACCTTTCATTCTTCTATAATTTGAAAGCAACAGCCCATGTCTCCTATCACTTCACTTGAAAAAAAAATCGTGTATATGAGCATTTTGCCAGTGTGTATGTCTGTGCACCATGTGTGTGCCTAGCGCCCAAGGAAGTCAGAAGAAGGTGATACATTCCCTGAGTTACAGAGGTTGTGGGTTACTATGTGGGTGCTGGAAATCAAACTCAGGTTCCCTGGAAGAGCAGGCAGTACTCCTAACTGTGGGGCCATCTCTCCAGTCTCTCTCCTAGTGCTAGAATTTTTTAAAATCAAATTAATTAATTTTACTTATTTATGTGTGTGCATGTGTATTGGTGCATGCATGCCGTGGCACATACAGAAGCCAGGGAGTCATTTCCCTCCATCAAGTGACCCTGGAATCAAACTCCTGTCATCCCGTTTTGTGGGAAGCCCTTTCCTCCCTGAGCCATCATGCCTCTAGCAAGCCCACCCTGGTGTGGGTTTTTTTTGTTTTTTTGTTTATGTTTTTTAGGGCAGGTTCTCACTGACTTGATTTCTCAGGATAGTCTTTAAATGTCCTATGTAGCTCAGCCTGGCCTTAAACTTGAAATCCCCCTGCCTCTGTGCTGCAACAGTACCGGTTTTGTATGAGTCACCATGAAAGATACTTTTCATGCCTTGAAACAGTTGGGAAGAATTTTAAAGGAATACTATTTTGAGACTTCTGACAGTTTAAACTTCAGTATCTACAAATAGCACCTCACTGGGAGGGACTCAGCGTGCTCCTTTATATAGCTCTGTCTAAGGCTTTTTATGCTTAATGGCAGAAGTGAGTTGAGAGAGGGCCTCTGGGCTGCAAGGGTGAGCTACCTGCTATTGGCCCTTTACAGAACGGTGTAACCAGTCTTGCTCTAGGCGTCTCCATTCCCCATCTCAGCACTGGACTTTTGGGAGGAAATTACAGATAGTGTCTGTATCATTTAATCTGAGAACATCACAATATAGTCACAGAGGATAATGATTCTCTTTGAAACAATTGACCACAACTCATGATCGCACTGGAAAAGAGAACAGCAGCTCTCTAGTAATATCCAATACCCAGTTACTGAGTAGCCCCGTTACCGCGTGCAGCGGGTGGGGGTCCGGGGACTTCGGCTATGGATGGCATCTCTACTCTCAGCCACCAATCATGGTCCATGTGTCCTCTCCCTGTTATTCTAGGGGGTGGGAGATGTTGGGAGTTTTGCTGAGGAAGGTCACACTCTCCCGTCCCCCATCGCCTGCAATTTGCGATGTGTTTTGAAACTCAGAGGGAAAATGGTGCACTTGACAGCCAAAGGGGTGACATTTGTCACAAACACATGTTGTAAGCAAATCTCACGAGCCTATTCTGGCTTTTCCAAAGCCACATTAGCCCTGACTCCAATATCCTCTGCGACCTTCTCCCTCCTCTCAAATGCTGATGCTATACCCATCCATATGGTCTTTTCCTGTTTCCACAAGTTCAACAGATAGATGATCTAGGTCCTTGGGACCCATCATGTTAAAATACCTCAGGGAAATGTCTCCATGTTCCTCTTCCTGTGTGTCCTATCATTTTAAATTTGGGATTTCAAAAACCTCCCATTCTCTTAAATCATTTGCGTTTTCTGTCAAGAACTACATAGCTGAGTTTTGTAAAGAGTTCTGATTCCCAATGCATTTCTGACTTGATTTCCATCACTGTAGGATCTTGTCTTGTGGCTGAACCCCACTGCCCTCCTCTCGCAAGCACATCACCCCTGAAAAGCTTGTCATGCCCAAGTTTCTGGCCTCCACACCTTTTTGCTTTTCTCTGATTTCCCCCTTCAAATGCCTTATAAGTTCGAAGAGGACATCATTGATATCTGCTTTGAGATCCTGAACAAGAGCCTCTACTTTCTGAAGAACCCGTCCAAAGACCACTCTCAGAGGGGCAGCGTGGTGTACGTATGCAGGGTGGTGAGTGCCATGGTAAGAGCCACAGCTTCCCCTGCCCGAGGACAGCCCAGGCATCTCCAGGACGCTGTGGAAACCTCCCTGTCTGCTCTTTGCAGATCAACAGCAATGACGACAGTGGTGTGCTTCAGGGGAACTGGGGAGAGGACTACTCCCAGGGCATTAGCCCTCTGGAATGGAACGGCAGTGTGGCCATCTTGCGGCAGTGGTCGGCCAGGGGTGGGCAGCCTGTGAAATATGGACAGTGCTGGGTCTTTGCCTGTGTTATGTGCACGGGTGAGTGAGTCTTATTCCTTGACTTTTTCTGGTTTCCCCTCCACGTCAGGCCATGATAATCCCCACTGTCAGAGTCTGCTGCGGCTCTTGAAGGGCTCAGAGCTTCAGTGGCCCGTGACTAGGAGCTGTGTGCACACGAGTTCTTCTTTTTTTTTTTTTTTGGTTTTTTTTGAGACAGGGTTTCTCTGTGGCTTTGGAGCCTGTCCTGGCACTAGCTCTGTAGACCAGGCTGGTCTCGAACTCACAGAGATCTGCCTGCCTCTGCCTCCCGAGTGCTGGGATTAAAGGCATGCGCCACCATCGCCCGGCTTGCACACGAGTTCTTAACCTGCACACTGTTAAGTCTCCAGAAGGTGATCTTTGCAGTCTTCCCAGAGTTTCTTTGATGAAGAGTGTTAATAGTGGGTGTTGTAATTAGGAGTGGCGGGGCTGCGTCCCCAGCACCCCGGCCGCCTGGCTAGCTTATGCCCCGAAATAACAACACACAAACTGTATTCTTTTAAACACTGCTTGGCCCATTTCTATCTAGCCTCCTCTAGGCTAATTCTCACATATTAATTTAGCCCATTTCTAATAATCTCTGGAGCACCACTAGGTGCGCTTACCGGGAAGATTCTAGCCTACGTCCATCCTGGGTCAGAGCTGCATCGCGTGTGTCTCAGAGAAGCAGAGTTATCGTGTGTCTCCGGGAGAGAGGAGCATGGCGTCTCTGAGCTCACTTCCTCTTCCTCCCAGCATTCTCTTCTGTTTACTCCTCCCACCTATGTTTTAACCTATCAGGGCCAAGCAGTTTCTTTATTGCTTAACCAATGAAATCAACAGATTGATATATGTCACTCCCACATCAAGTGGGCACCTGAACTGGGCATGGTGGGGCACACCTCTAATTTGAGAGGTGGAGGCAGTTAGGTCGGGAGTTTCCTTGGCAATATTGAGAATTAGGCTAACCAGCACTAGATGAGATCTTGTCTCAAGAGACAGAAAGACAGACAGACAGAAAGGTGGCCATTTGGATAGAGCAACTTGAAGTCCCCACAAAAGGCAGAGCATGTCTTCCCATCTACTGCAGTGGACCCAGAGGCGGAAGCTGAAGTATAAGTCGACAGTCTTGGATGGCCTGACCTCACACATAGAGCTCCCCAAGAGACCTGATTTGCAATTAGAGCTTTGCTACCCTGCTGAGTACCCTTGAGGAGAACGGATACTTAACTCAATGGAGTGTGTACTCAACTGTTTACAGTACAGCGCCAAATTCTTGGCCCAAGTCTCTGGGAAGCTGAAGAACCTAGGGCACTGAGGTGTTACCTGTCTCCCTCCTGCAAAGCGCTCCTTCTGCTGGGCTGTCTAGTCACACTGCACACTAGGTGTCTGTGGAAGTAACAGGTGGATTCCATTGAAGCAGGGGGTGGCGCATAGGATGAGAACAGGCTTCTGTTTTCGATTCACCGAGGGGAAGCATAGTCTTACTATTATGTTCAGGGCCCTCAGGTGCAGAGATTTAAATCCGAGTACACAAAATGACCTCGTTAGCTTCCTTATGAAGTGGGGATATGGTTACTGTGGCCTCTGGTAGCCCCTGTTGTGCCTTGGCCTGGAAAGTCTCCAGTGGTAGCCAGGTGGGTATGATGGAGATCACCTTGAACCTTCAGATCCTAGGATGACTAAATCCATGGCTTGACCCCTTCTCCAAGCTCTTCCATCTTCACAGTGTGGTGGCTGACTGGAGACTGTGACTTCTGAGCTGCTTTTGGTCACCTGTAGCCCAGGCCTGATTCCCATGTCCCCTGCAGATGTGTAGAAAGCCTAGGTGCAGTGCTGGAGTAGACAGCGAACTGCCAACCTGTGGCCCTGCTGGAGGCTTTTTCAGCGCATCGAGACAGGAGGACTCTTACTCTTTTTACTTTTAAAAACATTGTGACCTTCCCAGCAGCCTCTGTAGACTCTGTCAACCCTCCTAGGAAGAGTAGGTGGGAAAGACCTCTTCTGAACTCACTGGCAGAGGTGAGGACCTAGTCCCAGGACACGCCTGGCTCTTAATTACACCCGACTGTGGGCAGTTAGTTTGTGTGTGTGTGTGTGGGGGGGGGGGTGTAAGCATGGATACTGTCTGTCTTGAGTAAATGTGCCTGTGAAATCTTAGCGTTTACATACTGTCCTGAGGATCCACAAGAGGGCGCTGCTGGTTTATCAAAGATGGTAAGTAGTTTTTAAACTCATGTCTACAATGGAATCTTTCTCTTGTTTGTTTCTTTAGTTGTTAGTATATGTTGCAATGCTGAGGAATGAACTCAGAATCGTGTATGTCCCCGGCAAGCATTTCACCACTGGCTACATCCCCAGTTCTCTAATGTTCTTCTTTCTCTCAACTTGTGTCTTTACGTAGAATGGCAGAATCAGAATTTTAGAACGGAAAACCATCCAGTTCCTTACTTACAAGGAGACTAACCCAGGGAAGTCAAGCCTCTTACCTCTGGTCACACACTCTCTCTTTTGAAACTGGCCACACATCCCTCCCCTGCTTTTGGAATTCTCACGTGTGTTAGTGTTCAGTCTCTTTTCTTTTAACCTGGAGAAAAAAAAATGCCAGAAATGACAAGCCTATTATTGTTTTCTTGTTTTAAGTGGCTCACAAATGACTTCTTCCTCTTTGTGAGTGGGTACCACTGCTGGGCAGGTGGACAGAAGCTTCTCTGGGTGCCGTCCTTTGGGAATAAAAAAGTTGCTGAAGGTTAAAGACGATGCATGGAAAAGTAATAATTCTGCTTGAAATGACCTTAATCGTCTCCCTCTCTGTAGTAATGAGGTGCTTAGGCGTTCCAACTCGAGTCGTTTCCAATTTCCATTCTGCACACAACACAGACGGGAACTTGACCATTGACACCTACTATGACCGCACTGCAGAGATGCTGCCAACTCAGAAACCAGACAAAATCTGGTAAGAGGTTTTTGTCTGCAAGAACTCAGCACTGTCCCGGGTATGGAACAAATCGTGATAGCTGGGACTGAATCAGGCAAGGTCTCTCTATGCAGTCCTGGCTGTTCTGGAGCTCTCTATGTAGACAAAGCTGGCCTCCAACTCACAGAGACCTGCCTTCCTTTGCCTCTGAGGTGCTGGGATTAAATGTATGTACCACCCTGGCCAGCTCCTTGATAGCTTTCTTTATTATAATTACTTTCTAATACAAATTAGAGGAAAATAGAATTATAAATATAACTATAAAAATAGAATTATAAATTTAATTATAAAACCCTTAATGTCTGGTGCCTGAAAAACGGTCAGGAAAGACAAGCCCTGCCTACTTCCTCCCTTCTGCAGGAACTTCCATGTCTGGAACGAGTGCTGGATGATCCGGAAAGACCTTCCGCCAGGGTACAATGGCTGGCAGGTTCTGGACCCCACCCCCCAGCAAACCAGCAGTGGTGCGTGGGGCTCATGTGTCAGGGGCCAGGCTCTCTGGGGGACCAATGAGGATGAGCACCCACATAGCCAGCCAGAGAGGTGCAGCAGTTTCCTACTTTCCCCCCTTTCCAGGACTGTAGTCTAGACAGTGCCAGCTCTCAGGCATAACTTCGCCACTGACAGTGGGGTCCCCTGGAGGAGCAGTGAGTTTCTCTGTTCTTCCTGTAACTGGCAACAGCTACACTAACGGGGTGACTTGTGACTGTGAGGATCGGACAAGTTGGTGCACATCACTGCACTTGGTAAACGGGAGAAGGCCCGGGTGTCATTGCTACCCCCCCTCATCCCGTAATTCCTGCTTCCTCCACAGGGTTGTTCTGCTGTGGTCCGGCTTCTGTGAAAGCCATCAAAGAAGGGGATGTCCACCTGCCCTATGATACCCCTTTTGTGTTTGCGGAGGTGAATGCTGATGAGGTCATTTGGCTTTTTGAGGGTGGCCAGGTCCAGGAAATCCTGGCCCATAATACCAGTTACATCGGGAAGGCGATCAGCACCAAGATGGTAGGGTCAGATGAGCGCCTGGACATCACCACTTCCTACAAGTACCCAGAAGGTGCCTGGGCCTTGGGTTTGGGAGGGAGTGGGTGTCACCATTGGATGGCCCAGGTTAACACAACACCACCTCCCCCTTATGACAAACTCCCAGGGGACGATTTTAGGTCCTGGGCACCTGATCCTGGAATAGATTTGCCTAGATTTAGCAAATAAGAACATAGGATGTTCAGTTAAATTTGAATTCCAGATAAATTAAGACAGACAAATACATTATTATAAATAAGTCCCAGATGGTACATGTGACATCTTTAATTTTTTTCCATTACATTTATTTACTGTGTGTTATGTATGTGCATGTATGTATGTAGGAACATTGTCCTATAGTGTGTGTGTGTGTGTGTGTCCGAGAACAACTTACAGGAGCTGGCTTTCCCCTTCCCTCACAGGGATATTGAATTCATGTTGTCAAGCCTGACAGCAGATGTCTTTTTCACTAAGCCACTGTGCAGCCCGGTGTGTGACATGTTTCTGATAAAAATAATTCACTACTTATCTAAAATTCAAATTAACTGGGTATAGTTTTTAGTGTATGTGTGCCCAGAATGTTGCAAGTAATTTACAAAAAAAAGATTATTTGCTTATCTTGAATTCGAATTTAATGGTGGTCCTGCGATTTATCTATTAACTCTGTCAGAGCCACACATCTGTCCACCTATGTCCATCGCAGTGGGGGTAGCTGCAAGGGGAGAGATGGATGGACACTCAGGAGGGAGAGGGCTCTGGGCCTGTGGAAGGAAGCAGACATTGCTATCGAGAGCTTTGGTGGACTCTGGCCACCTGAGAACCAAGCAAGGCTCTGATGTGCTGTAGGTGGGTGATCCTGGACCACCTTCCCTTGCCTCTGTTTCCTTATCAGTGAAATGAGACAACTCTCCTGAAAGGGTTAAATGAGCTGTTGTGCAAAACACACTGGGGGCATAGTGAGTGCTCCAGAGGCATCCACAGTCTGGAGCAAGTTTGAGTTTTGAGCCCAGATGTTGAGTTATTCCTAAGGGAAAGAGGTGAAGTTTCATCTAAAAGACTTGAATATGTATTTTAGGAGAAAGCATGCAGGCAGGGAAGAGAAGCCTCTGGGTTTGATGATAGTGATGATGATGGTGATGATGGTGATACTCACGATGGTGATGAGGATGGTGGTGGTAGTGATAATGGAGATACGTTGGTGAGAATCCTGATGGTAACAGTAAAGAACCACACTGAATCTTACACTCAGCAGTTACATGACCTAACTTTTCAGCAACTCTGGGCAACCCAGTATCATCCTTGGGTTTCATAAGAGAAATGAACACTGAGAGATGAAGAGACTGTGCAGTGAGCAGCACCGGCTCCATCTGATACTGCACGCCTCCCTCTGTGTCTCTTCACTGTGTATCACAGGTCAGGGCTTCTGGCTGGCAGCAGAGAGCACAGCCACTTGTCTTCCCAGGAAGGTCATCGGTCCTCTCTGCCCTGCCTCACTGGTCCTCTCTGCCCCGCCCCACTGACGCTTTGTTCTGTGTGGGTCTGTTCTGCCAGGATCCTCTGAGGAGCGGTCTGTTTTCATTAAGGCTTCCCGGAAAATGCTGGAACCAAGAAGGGACTCTTCATCCCTCCTGGATCTCCTAGGGTCAGAGGCCTTTAAGGATAAGCCTGTGCAGCTGCAACTCCGCCTGGCTAGGGCACCCATGTGGGGCCAGGACCTGCTGCTCACACTGCATGTCCAGAGGGTGCCCGACCGAGCCCAGAGTCGGGGCCCCATTGGACTGATGGTCCACTTTTGTGCACAGGCCCTGCTGCATGGGGGCAGCACTCGGGAGCCCTTCTGGAGACACGCGGTGCACTTGAGTGTGGATTTTGAGAAGGGTGAGTCTGTAGCAGGCGTGAGAAGGCACCTTTAGAGAGGGAGGTTTGGGGGCTGTGAACCAGGCTGGCCAGCTCTAGCCAAATCACAGAGGAACCCTCTCCCAGGACACACGGTGTCTTCCCAGCCAGTGCGGTGCTCGGGGCGTCATTCTAACCTGTCAGACAACAATGGCCTCTGAGTGCAGTATTCCTTTATAACCCATCCCTCGGACTCAAGATGATGTCTTTGCCTACGTCCAGAGCTCCAGTGGCCACTCCTGCTGCCCTACAGCAATTACAGGAGCAAGCTGACAGATGAAAAGCTGATCCACGTGTCTGGCATCGCTGAGGTTGAAGAGACGGGGCGGTTCATTCTGGTCCTGAAAGATTTCTCCCTGGAGCCTCCCCACTTGTCTATTGAGGTGAGGTGTCTGGACAGAGATGAAGACCCAAGGCTCTTAGATGGCCTCCTCATGGGCTTGGAGGGGGGTACCTTATCCTGCCATACATGATGATAGTACAGCATACTACAGTCTCAGAGGCTTTATTCTCGAGAATAGCCAACCGGTGGGCGCTGGTGCTCTCCATAAACAAAGGGCGGGGCGTGGAGGCATCTCACGGAAGTCACGTTTTACAGAGGACGCAGAGGAAGGTACTCTGTCGAGAACGGATGGAGGCATATTACTGTGAAGCTGTATTAAGTAAGGAGATCTCTTCACAAAGGTCGAAATAAAAAGTCAATGATTTGGGATGTTGAGTACAGGAGACAGATTTAAGACAGAGCATACGGTCAAATTCAAAAGGTGACCACTGATAAGATGTGGGCGCCATGGGAAATAGGAACAAGAAATGAATTTCAGACTTCAAGGCCCAGTGCCAGAGAGGTTTGATGGCTCTTACGGAAGAAAAGCATTAAGGAAGCTTCACAGAGGAGGGCACGTGTTCTCCCCATCTCCTGTCACCTGAGTTGTCCTTCCCCAAAGCCTTCATCCCCACCTTTCCATTCCTCTCCCAGAGACTTTTCCACTGCCTACCCCAAGTCCAGCTCTGTGCCCGGAAGCCTGGCTAACAGCATGCCTGATGCTAGCCAGCAGAACAATGGTTGGATGATTCCATATTGGATCACACGTCAGCTGTGGTTTTCACTTGGGCATACTCTCAGGTTGTCAGGCCAGGTGATCCTGGATGCCTTCTGTGTGGGGCAAACAGAGTTGCAAGCATAGACACAAGCTTGGTGCTGAGCCAGGAACCCTCTTGTTACCCGAGGAGATCCCAAAACAACATAGCATGTGTCAAGGAGGCTGTGGATGGTCCCCAAAACAACATAGCACGTGTCAAGGAGGCTGTGGATGGTCCCCACGGCTGTAAGGCCCATGGGTGATTAGTGCCACTGTGCTGGGTTCCAGAGTCATCTTCACCCATTTGACTTTGGCACCCTCTTTGGAGACTTGGTTCTTTTGTTTGAGTTCCAAGTTAGGGTGTGTCCTTCCTCCTCTGGCCAAGCTAGAACATTCTCCCAGTTGTGATCTGGATGGACAGGGCTTGTTTGGGTTCAATACTGATGCCCATCACCCAGACGGCAGCGTCCTAGGCTTCAGGAGTAAGGACAGAATCACTGTCTCCCACTCCAGGCTGCGGCTGTGCTGCCCTATGACACAAAGCTCAAGAGTGAAGCACTGAACACAGATGGGTAGGAAATGAGTCTGTCCCGCTGATATCTGAGAAGATACAACAGGATGGGGGAAAGATCCTGGGCTAGGAGCTAAGACCCCTTGGTTAGGTCCTGACTGTCATGAATCCATCACGGCATCTTGGCTTCATCATTCTTCTTTGGTGGAATGATATCACCGATGGCACATAGGTGGCACACATGACCCTCCTCCCTAGTCCTCTGCATGGGTTAGACACTACTAATCAATCATAGCTGACTGGAGTTGTGCTTGGGATCCTACTTAACCCGTGGTCAACACTGCTAACTCTTTGGGACCAGTACTCCAATTAAATCCAGCAAGCATCTTCAAACAGACGGTGGGAAGCGAAATTCTATGCCCATTCCTAACAGGTGGCAGCTTGCTAGAGTGTCCTGAGCTTCTAAAGCAGGTCGCCCATGTGTTACTTTGAGGTAGCCCTGTTTATAGTTGTCTCCACCACTAGGGGTACCTAAGCTCTAAGTAGTCCCTGGTGGTCACAGGAGGAGTTGACTGAGTGGAGTGTGGCAGTGAGGCCAGGGGCCTAGGGCACCTCTCTCTTCTCCCCACACAGGTATTTGAAAGAGCCGAGGTGGGTAAAACCCTGAACATCTACATCACCCTCACCAACACCCTGATGGTGGCTCTGAATAACTGCACCATGGTTCTGGAGGGAAGCGGCCTCATCAATGGGCAGATAACAAAGGAGTGAGTAGTGCGACCTTTGACCTCTTGCCAATCTTCCTCTGGTGCTGGTCTCTGAGGAGCTGTGCCCCATGGGTTCCTTCTCAGTCTTCAGATGTCACCTTCTGGTCCCTTCCCCGCTAACCTCAGGAAAGCTGGGAGGTTGGTGGTATTGGGGAACCCTCACTAAGCAGGGTTCCCTGTCCCATTGCCCATCCAAGCAACCAATCCTCCAGGCTCCAACAGGCTGCTTTTGACTTTCAGCCTTGGAACTCTGATGGCCGGACACACCATCCAAATTCAGCTGGAGCTCTACCCCATCAAAGCTGGGCCCCACCAGCTACAAGTCCTCATCAGCAGTAGCGAGGTCAAGGAGATCAAAGGTTACAAGGACATCGTCATTGCTGCAGCTCCAGCCTCCTGAGCCTGGCCTTCCTGATGCCCCCTCCCCCTGTACCAGTCTCAACCCCCATTCCCGTCCCCAGCATAGTCTGCTTTCTACTTCTCAAGGTGTTGTCTTTGTTCAACCTCTGGAGTGGGGGAAAATGAAACTCTGTAGAACCGTGGTGCATTGTGGGAAGAAACAATAAAGATGCATTAGCTCCCTCCTGTGCTAAGAAGCCCCTTAGTGTTCCTGTTGACCTGACTGCCCACTATGTGGCTGGAGAGGGGGTCCTCTCTGCTCTCCCATCTTCTCTTTCTTCGGTTACGGGCTTCATCCACAAACTAAGTCTGCCAAGATCCTTTCTAATGTCAGGTCTTTCCACTTATATGCCCTTAAGTGAGCCTAGAGGCAGAGGTGAGGGGCAAGCCTGAGAAGGTAGCAAAGGCAGGGCCAATCACCAACAGCTGCTGAGCAGAATTTCCCTGCTGCTGTCCTGAGAGCTCCGCAAACATGAGCATCTTCTATTCCTTCCTGCTACCCTACAACTCCACAGCCTCTTCCTTTACAGCTTTGTTATTTTTAGGACAGAGGGAGCCAGCATTTTGCCACTGTAGTTATTAAAATCACCCATGTTTATCCTTGATAATGTGGAAAGAGCAGAAAAGTAGAAAGGAAACTAAAGAAGCAGCTTCCCCATCTCAGGGGAGGATCTCTGCTAGCATTTTACAATGGACCTTTCTGGCTCCTCTCCTCTCCTCTCCTCTCCTCTCCTCTCCTCTCCTCTCCTCTCCTCTCCTCTCCTCTCCTCTCCTCTTCTCTCTCTCTCTCTCTCTCTCTCTCTCTCTCTCTCTCTCTCTCTCTCTCTCTACATGCTATTATCTCCCTAGTAGGTATTTTCATTTCTGAACATCCAGGAATCCGGGCCCTGCCCTCGTTTGGTTCCTCTCACCGACGTCCTCCCCATCCAGTTCCTTTGCTGATTTGCTTGTCTTAGTCATTGTGGTATTTTCTATCTCAGGCTGGCCCCCAGGCCTGTGCCTCCCCAGTCCCGTCCACACCCAGCTGCTTGGTGCAAGAGTAGGAGCCTGCATGCCCTGCTCCACCCTTGTGCCAGCTGTACCTGTCCCCAGGAGCAACCCTGGGCGTTTCTGTCACTATTTCATGCCAGCTGAGTTCATGACGGTTCCTACCCTCTGGACAGGGTCACCTGCCCTGACTCGTTCAGAAATGTTTTACTTTGCTTCTCTTCCAAATGTCCTTCTCAGTGTGGTTGCTCCTCTCCTGGCTGCATCGCTGGTATAGTCGGGCTTCCATCCTGCCATGCATCCTAGTCATTTCTGTCTTCTCTCAGGGGCTGCCTCTCAGGGGACTTCCTTCTTCTCACCTAGAAAGTGGCTTTCAAAGTCATACTCCATGGCGTGTTTTGGAGATTTTTGTTTGTTTGTTTGTTTTTCTCTTTTTGCTTATTTGTTTATGAACCCTCTGGTTTTGTTACCTCTCCTTGGTCCCATGAGCTAGGTCATCTGAAAGCTCATTTCCGGTGGGCCATCCCCTAGATCCCAGCAATTGAGGTTCATCCCATTGTGAGGTGTACCCCGAGATTAGAGTCTCCAGAGTTCATCTTCTTACTTCACAGCAACCCAGTGGAGCCAACTAAGGAAGCCAGGCAGGACCTCTGGGGGGGAAGGTGGCAAAAGAAATGCCCAGACAGTGGAGCAAGGGGTTGGCACACGTCAGGGCAGTAGCACGGCTCTAGACTCTGCTCTTCCTATCCCTACAAGGTACATAGAGTGTCATACTCAAGACATTTGGACCAAGAGGTTTGGGGTCCATGACACCTGGCAGCGATGTGTCAAACCCAAGTGCTTGCTCTTGATTCCATGGAGAGACCTTAGATGCCCAGGATGTGAAGTGACAATGACAGCCACAGGGCACGGTGAAGGTCAAATGGGAAAGGGGATTCAGTCGTATTTTGTAAAGTGTGAGGCACCTTCATCCCTTTACTTTCTGGGTGCCTCCATTTCTTAGGGGAGGCAGGGGAGGGGGCAGAAAGCTTCACTTGGATCTTCTGGTTCTGGCAGACCTTTGTGGTGTTTGTGGGACCCTCCGCACCATCTCCCTAGACTAGGGACCAGGGTGTCACACCAGGAGCCACAGACAAGGAGACCAGAACTTTCTTGGGATGTGCCAGAGCTTCCTGACAGAGCTGGAGTCAGCTGCCACGTCTCTGTGGGTCCTAGAAAGGTCTGGAGCTTCCCCAGTATCACCCTGCTTGAGCTGGCCTATTCCTTGGCGAGGACAGGCGAGCAATCTACTCAAGTGCCCCTCTCCTGAGGTCCCAGCCCTACTTCGGTCCAGATAGGAAAGTAAGATGATGTTCATCGATCTTGCCCAGCTTCTCTGAACAAGGGGTATCCTGTTGTGATCACAGCTACGTCCCTGCCTCCCCATACTTCCCCCACACCCTGTGACTAATGGTCTGCAGGATTTCAATGGAAGGCCAAACCTGTAAGTCGCCTCCTTGGGCTCAGAGCCCAGGTCTTATTCAGACACTAAGGTCCAGGCAGAAGAGTCCCTCTTGGTTTTCTGGTTCCAAATGGGCTTTGTGTTCTTGTAGTTCTGTTTCCTTCCTTCCTTCCTTCCTTCCTTCCTTCCTTCCTTCCTTCCTTTCTTCCTTCCTTCCTTCCTTTCTTCCTTCTTTTCTTCCTTCCTTCCTTGCTATCTTGTTTTCTTGCTTTCTTTCCTTCCTTCCTTCTTTTATTTTTATTTTTTTAATGTATAATAGGTATCATAATGAGCATTAGCAGCATCAGTGAGTGTTAAAAATAAAAATATACACATAGATGTATGTGTAAGGGGGTGTTGCCTGCATGTCTGTCTGTGTACTGTGTGCGTGCCTAGTGCCTGCAGAGGCCAGAAGAGAGCATCAGCTCTCCGGGAACTGGTGTTACAGAGGGTTGTGAGGCACCATGTGGGTGCTGGGAACCAAACCTGGCTACTCTGGAAGAGCAGCACGTGCTCCTTAATCGCCCACCTCCCCAGCCTCCCCAGCCTCCCCACTCTTTTTGTCTTTTTTTTTTTTTGTAAGGACACATAGCAAAATTGATTGAGAAGCAAAGGAGCATCTCTCTGCAGCAGGGAAGGAAGAGTCTTGAAGAAGAGCTGCTCCACTTCCCCTCTCTCTTGTCCAGTAGCCACACACCAGCCCTGAGTGCCTCCTAACCATGGCCAGTAGCCACACACCAGCCCTGAGTGCCTCCTAACCATGGCCAGTAGCCACACACCAGCCCTGAGTGCCTCCTAACCATGGCCAGTAGCCACACACCAGCCCAGAGTGCCTCCTAACCATGGCCAGTAGCCACACACCAGCCCAGAGTGCCTCCTAACCATGGCCAGTAGCCACACACCAGCCCAGAGTGCCTCCTAACCATGGCCAGTAGCCACACACCAGCCCTGAGTGCCTCCTAACCATGGCCAGTAGCCACACACCAGCCTAGAGTGCCTCCTAACCATGACCAGTAGCCTGCAGATGCCCTGTCCTCTGCTCCAGGGACTGTAACTGCCCAGCAGAAATGAAGATATTCTAAAAGGCACTGTGCCCCTCCCTTTGGTTGTCAGATTTTTGAAACAATGGTTCCAAGGAATTGGACCTTCTCCAGGAATCTTGTGCTGGTAGAAAGAAAAGGTAGAATCCTGGCACCAGTCGGTGAGGAAAGAGATTTCACACAATTCTAACAACCTGCTGGAGAGGCTTGGAGTAGAGACAATGGGACCACGCCTGCCTGGGACTGCTTAGCTATGCACACATACTTACTTTAAGACGTCAACCGAGCGAGGCAACAGCAATAGACAGCCGAAGTGGAGGGGACGCGTGGCAGAGTGAGGAGGCAGAGCAGACTCACCGGTCTCAGCCCTACACAAAGAGCGACTCAGGAATGTTGAAGGTGGAAGAAACAGTCTTCCCCAGGGAAGAGCACAGCAATTGGTTGTCTAATACCAGTCGGTGAGTGCTGAAAACATACATGCGAGTTTTGGATACGGCATTAAACATTTAGAGTTACAAAGCTCTGCAGTTTTGCTGAATTCCAAGGCTAGCCTAGTAGTTCTTTGCGAGGAGTTTTGGGAAAACAAATGTTTTGATTTCCTCACCTGTTATATAAGACCAGCAAGAAATCCTAATTCACAGGGGACTGAGAGGTGGCGCAACAGTTAAGATCACTTGCTACTATCCCAGAGGACCCAGGTTTAGTCCCCAGCACCCACGTGGTGGCTCATAACCGGCTGTAACTCCAGATTCAGGGGATCTGAAACCCTCTTTTGGTCAGCAAAGATGCTTCATACATGTGATACACAGATATGCCTATAGGCAAAACATTCATGCACATAAAAATGGATATATCTTTGGACTGGACATAGTGGCGTATGTCCTGTCTTTAATTGCAGCTTGGGAGGCAGAGGTAGGAGTATCTCTATGAGTTTGAGGCCAGCCTGATCTGTATAGTAAAGGGTCAGCCAGGGCTAAATAGTGGGGCCTTGTCTCAAGTCAATCAATCAATCAATCAACCAACCAACCAATAAATAAATCAATCTAAAAAAACCTTCCTGATTCATAGAGATGTGAGACTAAGAAGGATAATGCACACAAGAATTTAAAATAATATCTAGCACCAAAAATGATTGTATTGGTGGTAGTAGTGCTTCTATTGTCTACTGTCATGACTGACCACTGGCACTGGTGTTATGATTATGATATGGAGAAGTGTTTTGGTTAACAGAGATGACAAGGGGAATAAGCTCCTAACTCCCAGTGTGATAGAGAATGTTGAGAAGGCTTCCTAGCAGGGTGATGCTCTAACCTGGAGACAAATAGACAGAGAACAAACCCTTCAGAAAAAGAGATCATTTAGGAGAGAGAGAGAGAGAGAGAGAGAGAGAGAGAGAGAGAGAGAGAGAGAGAGAGAGAGAGAACACCCACACAGAGATGCAAAGGAGCGGTCTCCATCAGTGAACTGAAGGGGTTTGGCATACCTGGGTTCTAGGTGGGAAGAGAAAGATGATTCTCGAAGGCCTTTAGGGTGATGTTGAGAAGTTCGGCCTTCACACACTGTCGGATCCTGAGCGGAGAAACTATGTGCTTGAATTAGCTCTTCAGAAAGATCAATGGTAAGACATAAAGGCCCTGGATTTGGGATAGAGCAAGCTGGGACAAAGAAATATATGGGAAGGGTTAGAGAGAGGAGATAATGAAATTATAATTTTAAAATATGTTGAAAATCAGTAGTGCTGAATTTGGAGAAAGGAGGTAGGAATTTGGTTAGGAGTTGTTTCTAGACAGGCTAGTGTTTCAGGGAAGGTAGACCTGAGGGACAAGGAGGAAGGCCAGTTTTAGGTGCTAGTCAGGAGCTGAACTGGACTGATGTGTTAAGGAGAAAAGGAGAGATGCTCCCGATTTGACCTTCATTTCCAGGGTGCCGTATCCTCACTCACCAAGACCAGAGACACAGGGAGAAAGGCAGATAAGATGGGAGGTAGGGGAGAAGGAATCATTTGGGCACACTGGGTGTGGTAAAGTGTCAAAAGCTGGCCAAGAAGAGGGGCCTGCAGGCCACAATTCTGGGGATCACCTAAGTCCATGAGGGGGTGAGTGGAGTGAGAATAGGTGAACCCCCGGGACGTCCCTGGAAAGCACCTGCATGGGAGTGAAGGGAGCCTGCACATGGGTCTGAGAAGAAAATGACGGACTGGATGGGGTGGTAGGTGAATGCGAAGAGAGATGAGAGAGGGGAGAGAGAACAGGAGAGAGTCAGAGGGTGGAGAGAGGGGGAGGGAAATTTATTAAACAAGAGAGAAGGGCCTGCATGTACACTCAAAATTGCAGAAGGACCCTCAAGATAAGAGCAGGAAAGGGTCCCTGGCCTTCAGAGGGAGTAGATGAGAAAGGTGTCAGGGAGCCTGGGGAGGGAAAGTAGGTGGAAGGGAGGGGAAGAGTGGGTGAGGAACAAGGCAGTAGACTGGAGGATTGATGGAACTGGTAGGAAAGGTCAGAGCTGCAGAGTCAACGGGTTAATGGAGTTGAGGATTGGAGGTGAACACAGATGTGTTAGTGTGTTGGGGCACTAGGTGTGCCTTGGTGGTAGGGTGCTGGCTTTGCATGCCCGAGGCCCTGGGTTCATTCCTCAGCGCAGCAACAAACCAACAGCCCTAGAGAACTGTATTTGTGTGTCTGTACACTATGGAAGCTATCAGAGAATTGAAACCAAGAGAGAAGAAGATACGAGTTGCTGGGTTCTTCAGAGGACCTAGAAATTGGGGATACAGGAAGAAGTGACTCATAGTGGGGGAAGAGAGTGGGTGAGTTTCCCAGTCAGTCTTCACACAGGATCCTTCTCCAGTTTTCTCCCTCCCTCCCCCAGCCTGGTCTCTCTTTCTCTCTGGAGAACCTTGGGTATTGCTGGGCAATTGTTCTGCCATGAAGCTACATTATCATCTTGCCTTTTTTTCCTTTTCTTTTCTTTCCTTTTTTTCTTTCTTTCTTTCCTTTTTTCTTTCTTTCTTTCCTTCTTTCTTTCTTTCTTTCTTTCTTTCTTTCTTTCTTTCTTTCTTTCTTTCTTTCTTTCTTTCTTTCTTTCTTGTTTATTTTTTGAGATAGGATTTCTCTGTAGCTTTGGAGCCTGTCCTGGAACTAGCTCTTGTAGCCCAGGCTGGCCTTGGACTCACAGAGATCCGCCTGCTTCTGCCTCCCGAGTGCTGGGGTTAAAGGCGTGCGCCACCTGAAACTGGCATTAAAGACAGTTGTGGATCTCCCGTGTAGGTACTGGGACTCAAACCCAGGTCCTTTAGAAGAGTAGCCCCTGTTCTTAACCTCTGAACCTTCTCTCCAGCCCCACATCTGCTAATTTTATTTGAGAATCACTATAGGCCTGGAAGGTCTCACTTAAAACAGTGCCATGGCCAGAAAAAATAAAAGTCATATTAAGGATGATCCAGCATAGGTACCATTTGCACTTAAACTCCAGAAAGAGAGGTCTCAAGTGCTAGAACCCACTGAGGCTCTCTTAGTTGTGACCGATAGTCTAGGACCCCGACAGTCCTTCCTGCAGAAGCACAGTTCTCTCATCCCTGTGGAGGCCCCCATCCGTTCACCAGTCTCTTCTGGCTCCTTTACCACAATCCTATTGCCTAAGAGCTGTCAACGGCCCAATAGCACAAAGGCCCTGATGGTTCCACAGCCTCCACACCTCCTCTCAGCTGAGCAACACTGCCAAGAAAAACCAGAGGCCAAGTGAGAGAACCAGTTGTGAGCTGCCCTGGCAGAGGTGGCAGTGCGGCAGCTGGCCCCACCTCCAGTGTCGAGCCTTGGGATGGAAGGGGAAGCAGGCTCTCCAGGATCTGTTTCCTGAATCTCCAGCCCATCCAGCTGCCTGTGGGGGAGCAGCCCTGGAGCCAGAAGCAACCACCATGGCCCAAGGTAGGGAAATCCAGGGAACGGCTAGAAAATGGGGACAATGAAGACCCAGAGACATCGACGGCAGGAGGGAGGCTCAGAGGGAGGAAGGAGCAAGTAGAGAGTTGATCTAGGAAGGAAGCCAAGAGCCCTCAGGAGCCATTGGTCCCCCGAGGACCAGGAGGCAGGGTGGAGGTGCCATGCTACCATGACTGCCTCCACAACAGGGTGGGATGGGCAGAGCAAGTGATTAGGGCACCGAGATTTCTGTCCTCTGTCACCAGCCAGATTCTTCACACTGGCCAACTTACTTCTCTAGTTTCTGCCTCTCATGCCTGAAAACCAGAAGGGTGTGAAGCACAGTCTTGGAGGTTCTTTACAGTGTTGAAGTTCTCTGAATCTTCATATCCTCTAACTTCTGAAGTCATCATTGTCATCTTCTGCAGACTTCATCCTCTCTTCTCTAGATAAAGAGCCGCTCTGGAGAGGAAACGATTAGAAGATACGCCTACAAGGGATGGGATTTAGCTTACTCTACACACATGACATCTCCACCTTTATTTACTATAAGTAATATAATAAGTATTTTACTATTTCCTTAAGTTTTATGTAAAATGTGTGTAATTTTTAATTACAAAGGAAATAAATGAGGATCTAGTTGGACTAAAATAAAGCAATAATTGCAGATAAAACTCTAAGTACCCCAAACTCATCTTGAGTAACCATTGTTTCCAGCCTTTGGTCTAGACATTAGTATTCATATATTTGCTGAATATAACCAATTGGATCGATATGTGTTGCTATAAATCCAGATCTATAAATACTATCAATCTATAAATATCAACTTAATATTTTTTCACTCACTTCATGTCTTGGAGCTCTCTCCAGGCCAGTAGTGTGTATAGACCTACTTCAATATTTTTCATCTTGTATGGTATTCTACAGTGTATGATTCATTCATCTGGTCTTCTTCTAATGGACATTTAAGTCTTTCCCATTTTACAGATAGACAAGCAATCTTATAGCCAGCATTCTTATGCATGCTTCTGGCTACTCATGAAGGAATGGCTCTCCAGGATAGACATTGAGATCACTTATTTTCTAAGTTCTTCAACCATCCCCTTGCTAGTTCCCTCATTCTCTCCTTACTTCAAGAAAAAACACTCTAACTGAAAATTAATATCCTATTTGAATATAGATAAGTGAAATACCGTATCTCAAAAAAGGAAATGGTCATGAGAAGGAAAGCTAAGCATGGTGCTTGGTTGCAGAAGCATCCATGTGTCATAGGAAGAGACTGACACAGCCCATGGTGTCTCTGGAAGATAGGATATATTTGAAGTGTTTCCTGTCAGGCAGGTGTTGTCCCGCCTGTTGAGTAGCCTTAGTCATGCACAGACCTGAGCCAGTCAGTGCTCTCTGCCCAGTCAACTGGTCTCCTAGAGGATATGCTGCTTCTTTTGGTTTTTTGAGACAGGGTTTCTCTGGGTATCCAGGCTGGTCTTGAACTCACAGAGATCCGCCTGCCTCTGCAAGTGCCACTACCACCCTCCTTTTTTCATTATTAGGAAAAAGTCAAGTTCTTTCTCAAGTGGCAGGGCTGGAATGTCCTTTCTGAACATGAGTGAAAGCCAGCAATGGCTAGCAGCTGTTGGGTAGAGAAAGAACTCCTGATTGGAGTCACAAATCTGAGTTTAACATGAGACAAAATCCTTCATCTATCAGAAGGTCTGTTCTTCACCCCCTAGGTGTAGATGACATGATATTTCATCTATCCAAGGTTGTGATAAAAGTTTGATAGTGTGATCTCAATAAAGTGCTGAGAGAATCCAAAACTTGAAATAAATGCAAGTGATTTTGCATAAGATAGAGAACTCTTCGAGTAGCAAACATCTTACGCTTCCTTAAAAACAATAACAACAACACACAGCTCACCGATGAAAAAGATGTGTTAACAGTAAGCAAATAGCCTCAGAAGTGTAGAAGATAAAGAGGGGGGTGGATGTAGTGGCACGTGTCTGTAACACTAGCAACTTGGGAGGCTGAGGTAGGAAGGTGCACGTGACTTCCAGGCTAGCCTGGTGGGTTTCAGGCAAACCTGCGTGATTGTGATCCTGTGTGACTGTCGTCTGACTCCTTAAAACAAAAGATAAAGGTTAATATTTATTGTTTATACCTTTACACAGTTTATTTGAGTCACATTTGTTTCTAGCATTTTATTGAACATAATAAAGGCCATCCATTTGAAGTATACAGTTAGGTGTATTCATACAGTTTTGAAAGTGTCACTACTATCTAGTCCTAAAACACTCTCATCACCTCAAAAACAAGCAGTCAGAGCCAGGTGCAGTGGTGCACACCCTTAATCCCAGCATTCAGGAAGCAGAGGCAGGAGCATCCCTGTGAGTTTGAAGCCAGCCTGGTCTACAGAGTGAATTCCAAGACAACTAGGGCTATGTAGCTATGTGAAGAAGAGAAAGAGGAAGAGGAAGAGGAGGAGGAGGAGGAGGAGGAGGAGGAGGAGGAGGAGGAGGAGGAGGAGGAGAAGCATTCAGCATCCTTTCCACCTTTCTCTAGTCCCTGGCCATGCCAAATCTACTTTCAATCTCTATGGACTTGACTATTGTGGATATTTCATAGAAATGGCATCATATAAGATGTGTCCTCTTGCGTCTGGCTCCTTTTACTAACTAATTTTTCAAGGTCCATTCGTGTTGTAATGTGCTCAGTTTATACAAGTCCATTATTTTGACATGCTACATCTTTTCTGTTCATCAGCTAGTAGGTACTTGTGCCATTTGGACTTTTCAGTTATTTCTGTATAATGTTGTATCAGCATCCCACATGTGGGCTTGGTGTGAGTATACACATTCACTGTTTGGTGGTGTACCATAAGGGGTTGAATCCCATGATAACTGTGTTCAACATTCTAAGGAGCCTCTAGTGTTCTCCAAAGTGCTGAACCATTTTATAAATTCACCAGCAAGGTCCGAGTGCCCCATAGCGCTACACCCTACCAACACTTGCTAGTGTCTGTTTTCTTATAGCATCTTCATGGGTGTGAAGAAACAGTTCATGTGTATTTACCTGATGACCTTCCATGTGCTTATTGTCTTTTTCTTGTCCTGTTTAGAGAAAGACCTGTTCAAAACAGTTACCCATGTTGTGGGAGACATGCCATGATGAGCACGTAGGAGTCATAGGACAGTCTTGTGGGGTTGGTTCTTGTCTTCTACCTCACGGGTCCCAGGGAGTGAACTTGGGCTTTCAGACTTATGCAACAAGTGCTTTGCCTACTACTGAGCCATCTCGGTAGCTCCAGTTACCCAGTTTTTCATTTGGCTCCTTGTTTTTGTGTTGTAGGGTTAACCCATCCATCTGGTTACAAATACCTTATTAGATATATGATTTACAAATGCATCCTCACATTCTTTGGATTATATTTCCACATTCTTCATCGTGTTCTTGAAGCAGAAATGCCATTTTGATGAGGCCCAATTTACTTGAGTTTCCCCACTGATTCTACTTCTCCTGTCATATCTAAGAGACCACTGTCTATTTCAAGATGAGGAATGTGTTCCTACCTGTTTTCTTCTGCGTTTTATAGTTTTAGCTCTCATATTCAAATCTTTGATCCATTTTGAGTTAATTCTTGCATATCATGTGAAGTAGGCAACCAACTTCTTTCTTTTTTATTAACTTCTTAGTATTTATTTTATATGTATCTGTACTTTGCCTGCATATTTGTATGTGCACCATTTAGTGGAAGTTTCTTGTTCTGGCTGCCTGTTCCCAAATACCCAGCAGCCACTTCCCAAATTACCACACCAAAGCTTATATTAATCATAAAAGCTTGGTCAATAGCTCAGATTTATTACTAACAAACTCTTACATTTTAAGTTAACCCATATTCCTTATTTACACTTTGCCATGTGGTGGTACCTTTATTAGCATGGCACGTTTATCTCCTGCTCCCTCTGCATCTGGCTGGTGACTCCCGACTCTGCCCTCTCCTTATCATCCTTAGTTCTTATACTTCCTGCCTGGCCACTGGCCAGTCAGCTTTCTATTAAACAAATTTGAGTGACAAATCTTTACAGTGTACAAGAGGATTATTCCACAGCAGTACCATGTGCATGCTTGGTGCCCACAGAAGTCAGAAGAGAGTGTCAGGTCTCCTGGTCCTGGACTTACAGGCAGTTGTGAGCAACAGTGCAGGTTCTGGGCACTGAACCTGGGTCCTCTGCAAGAGCTGCCTGTACTCTTATCTGCTGAGCCATTGCTCCAGTCCAGATACTTTATTTTTTTACATGTGGATATATCCATTTATCCCAGCACCATTTTTTGAAGAGAATTTTTCTATATTTGATTGTCTTGACATTTTGGTCAAAGATCAAAGGTATTAGATTTTGCCAAATTATTTGGTATACCACTTCTTCTCCTTCTTCTTCTTCTTCTTCTTCTTCTTCTTCTTCTTCTTCTTCTTCTTCTTCTTCTTCTTCTTCTTCTTCTTCCTCCTCCTCCTCCTCCTCCTCCTCCTCCTCCTTCTCCTCCTCTTCCACCTCCTTCTCCTTTTCCTCCTTCCCCTNTTCCTCCTCCTCCTCCTCCTCCTCCTCCTCCTCCTTCTCCTCCTCTTCCACCTCCTTCTCCTTTTCCTCCTTCCCCTTCTCCTCCTCCTCCCCCTCCTCCTTCTTCTTGTCTTCTTCCTCCTTCCTTCTCCTTCTTCTTTAATTGGAACATAACCAAGACAAAGTAGGTAGTTCTCTGTCCTTAGCTTACATCTAGTGTTCTTACATCCCTCTCAAATTCATGGCCTCGTCAATGTTATTACTGTTAAATACACAAGTATAAAACCTACTGAGTGAATTTAGCACTGCTCCGTATACAATGTGGGACCTCTTTTCTAAGACTCTCAGGTCTAGCCCACTGACCTGTGTCTGTGCTAACGCCACCCCAAAACTGCCTTGATTACTAGCTTTATAGTAAAACTTAAATATTAGAAGTGCAAGCCCTCTGTTTTAAGATTGCTTTAGAGCCGAATATGGAGCATGCCTGTAATCCCAACATATTGGAGGCTGAGGCAGTAGGACTGCCATGAGTTCTGGGCTACATAGCAAGATACTGTGTTATCCTTCCCCTCAAAAAAAGAAATAAAAAGATTGCTTTGATCACTACGGATCCTTTCTTTTCCCCTGTTAATTTAATGATCCACTTGTCAGTTTCTACAAAATGACAGTTGTGCCTAAAAGTTTTGGTTAAAATTTTTTGAGAATTTTATCCCCCTCCAGTTCCTCCCATGCCCCTCATCCCTCTCAAATCCATGACCTCTTCTTTAATTGTTATTGTCACGTACACATAAACATATGTATAAAACCTTCTGAATCCATTTAGTGTTGCTTGTATATACATGTCTTTAGGGTTGACCACTTGATATTGGCTGAGCAATCGGGAAACTCATCTCTAAAGAAAATTGATATTCGCCAGGCAGTGGTGGCACACACCTTTAATCCCTGCACTTGGGAGCCAGAGGCAGGAGATGGTAGGAGATGCATTGTAGAGGTACCAAATGACGTGTGCAGTTTGGGTTTTGGTCAGTGTTGTGTTGAATCTGGAGCCATTAGAATAGTTGGGTTGTTAATTGTCATTGGAATGATACCATCCTCTAACCCATGAATATGGGACAGCTTCCCTTATTTGACTGAATTTCTTTAAACGATATTTTGTGGTAAGAGTTTTTAATTCTGTTGTGAATGTGTTACTAATTACTTTAGTCTCTTGCTACTATAAATGGAATTACTTTTACATTTTTCTCAGATTATTCATGGTGGTGTATGAAAATACAGTTGGATTTGCATATTGGTATTGCATCCATCCTGACATCTTTTTGTGGCTGTTGATTCTAATTTGAGAGTGTTATTCTTATGTCATGTGTGACTAAAGATGACTTTACTTATTTCCAATCTGAATGGCTTTGATCTCTTTTCCTTGCCAATGGCCCTGGCTAGATCTTCCAGTACATTCTGCCTTTAGCGAGACAAGCGCGGGCAAGAACACACATCTTAATTTGCTCCTTATCTTAATAGGGAAGCATCCAGTGTTTCACTATTAAACAGGATTAGCTGTGGATTTTTACAGGCAGCATTTATCATGATAAGGGACTCCTTAGTCTGTTGAATATTTTTTTTTAACATGAAAGGGTGTTAGACTGTGCCAAATGATTTGGTTAATTTATTTTTTTAATCAAAGCACAGCCAAAATAAAGCAGGTAGGTTTCCGTCCTTCTCAACTTACAGCGAGTGTTGGAACATAGACAAAAAAGTAGCTAAGAGCTGGGTATGGTGGTACATACCTTGCATCCCAGAACTCTAGGGACTGAGTCTGCAACCAGCCTGAGCTACAGAAAGAGACACAACAAGAAATAACAAAGAATGTCTGTGTTTCTGTGCTGAGGCGGAGAAGAGTAAGACCCCAGGTGAATGCATTGACACAGATGAGCGTGTGAGCAGGACACAAGCGTTAACTGGTCAGTGTGAGCAGTTAGGATTAAGAGTGATTCAGTTCAAGGCTGTAGAGCAGCAGGAGACGGGAAGAAGGGTGGCCAGCTGGGGCCGGTTTCATGAGAGAGGGCGGTCTCGGAGGATGGGTAGGTGTAGCAAGTCTTTCCCTATACCACCAGCTCCCAAATAACGACACGGAGACTCCTTGTTAACTATGAAAGCTTGGCCTTCGTGTAGGCTTGTCCCACTAGCTCCCATAGCTTAAGCCATTTATTTTAATCTACATTTGTGTCACATGGCACATTACCTCATTTCTACATCTGGCTGGCGACCCTGCCTTCTTCTTCCCAGAGTTCCCTCTGCCCAGAAGTTCCACCGATACCTCCTGCCTAGGTATCAGCCATTCAGATTTCGTTATACCAATCACAGCAGTACGTTTTCACAAGTGTACAAAGATCCCACAACAGGTAGGCTTTGGCTAAGTAATGAGAGATAATCTAGTTTGTTCTCTGTTGCTCTGATAAATCACTGACCAAAAGCAATTTAGAGGAGGACAGGATTTATTTGACTTAGCGAATTATAGTCCTTCCCTGAGGAAAGGCAAGGCAAGACTGCCAGCAAGGCTGGCGCTGAAGCAGAGGCCATGGAGGAGTCTGCTTGCCACCTGGCTTCCCCTGGCTTGCTCAGCCTGCTTTTTTATACCACCTAGGACCATCTGCCAAGAGATGGTACCATCCATGGTGGGCTGGGCTCTTCCGCCTTAATCAGCAATCAAGAAAATGCCCCCACAGACATGTCCACAGGCCAATATGATGGAGGCAATACCTCAGTTAAGATTTCCTCTTCCCAGGTCTGTCTAGGTTTGTGTAAAGTTGAAAATCTATGACAGGAGTGTTCTGAATTGAGGCTGTAGCAGAAAGCAAACCTGCAGACAGACTGTCTGGAGTAAAGGATGACGCTGGGGTTGGTGGGAAATGAGAATGCTCTCAGAAGTTAACGCTGCATAGGGAGGGCCATCTGTCGGCAAACGAGTGTTCTGCATACCAAGTACCATAGACTGTAGACAGTGATGAAGGATAAGACAAGGAGAGTAGAAAATTGTAGGCACTTAGAAAGGAATAATCAGCCAGGCAGTGGTGATGCACGCCTTTAACCCCAGCACTCGGAAGACAGAGGCAGGATCTCTGTGAGTTCGAGGCCACCCTGGTCTACAGAGTGAGTTTTAGGACAGCCAGGGCTCTATGGAGAAACTCTGTCTCAAGAGACTAAGAAAACAAAACAAAAATAACCCAAATAAAGTGAGGATCAGGATGTATCTGAAGGCAGGCTAGGCTGAAGGGAGCCTCCGACCTGGAGAGATCTGCACAAGAAGCCAGTCAGAAAAACCATGTACCTCCAGAAGTGTGCAGGGAAGGAGGTGATAGAGGGGGAGGAAGTAGGGGAGGAAGGAAAGAGGAATGTGGGTGCGTGGTATTCATCTAATCCTTAAACCAGATTTACAATGTTACAGACTCCATTCAACCAGCACGGAAACTCAAGTGCAATCGCCAAACTACTTCCTTAGAGTTTCCAGAGCTGGTAAGCGATGAACTAAACTGGACTAGGCTTTACAACCCTGGTTTTTGTCTGTCTCAGGCTACCCCTTTACAGGGCTAGAAGTGGCCCTCACAGACCTCCAGAGCTCCCGGAACAACGTGCGCCACCGCACAGAGGAGATCAGTGTTGACCGCCTTGTTGTCCGCCGTGGCCAGGCCTTCAGCATCACCCTGTACTTTAAAAACCGGGGCTTCCAACCAGGCATGGACAGTATCACCTTTGTGACTGAGACTGGTGAGGGAATGGCCCACAGGGTGTGTGTGTGTGTAGGGTGTGATGTGTGTGGTAATGTGTAAAGTGGAGCATGTGTGTGTGTATGTACATGTGAAGTGGAGTAGCGTGTGTGGTACATGTGTGTATATATGTATGTATGTACATGTGAAGGAAAGTATGTGTATGTGTGTAACGTGGCGCATGTGTGTATATGTGTATGTGAAGGATGAAGGGGAGCATTGTGTGTGCTGCATGTGTGTGTATGTGTATGCGAAGTACAGCATGTATATATTGTGTAGTACATGTGTGTATGTATGTATGTATGTATATGTATGTGTGACGTGGAGCATTGCATGTGGATGTATGGCACATATGTGTATATGTATGTGTGTATGTATTGCATGGCACAGTGTATGTATGTGTGATGTGGATTGGAACATGTGTGTATGTGTGTGGTACAT
Source organism: Alexandromys fortis (assembly GCF_014885135.2). Lineage (NCBI taxonomy): Eukaryota > Metazoa > Chordata > Mammalia > Rodentia > Cricetidae > Alexandromys > Alexandromys fortis. The sequence continues at coordinate 17,791,271 of NW_026067902.1, forward strand.
GTGTACATGTATGCGTGAAGTGGAGCATGTGTATATTGTGTGGTACATGTGTGTATGCATGTATGTATTGCATGACACATGTGTATGTATGTGTGATGTGGAGTGGAACATGCGTATGTGTGTGGTACATGTGTCCATGCATGTGTGAAGTGGAGCATGCGTGTGTGCATGCATGTTCATTGAGCAGGATCTTAGAGGAATGGAAGACCACCATAAGGAGCCTTACTTATTCTTCTCTCCTAGGACCCTTGCCAGACCTGGCCAAAGGGACACGGGCAGTGTTTAGCCTCACAGGCAGTGGTGGCCCAAGCCCCTGGATTGCTTCCCTGGAGGCCAATAGAGCCACCTCCCTGGACGTGAGCCTGTGCGCTCCTCCCATGGCAGCCGTGGGGCGATACCTCCTGAAAATTCGCATTGACTCCTACCAGGGTCCTGTCACGGCCTACCAGCTCGGGGAGTTCATCCTGCTCTTCAACCCCTGGTGCCCAGGTGAGGCGGGCACCTACCCGGGATCCTCTACTTCTGTCAGAGGTCCCGGCTCAAAGGTTTCCAACCCCTGATCCCTGGCCATCACAAGTCCCTGAACCCCTTGAATTTAGTACCTGACCTCCAACAACCAAGGTGGAGAGACCTTGGGGTTTATTTACTTATTTGGGATTTTGAAATTATGTCTGAACTTAAATAGAAAACTACAGTTAAGTTTAACCATCATTAACATCTACCTTCATGACCTGCTTTTAAGTTAGTCTGGACTTTTTCATTTAAAAAGTAATAAATGCACAGTTTTCAGTCTTTGAGGAAAGAAGCAAACGATAAAAGTGAAAAAGTGAGGGGTAGAGGGAGAAGAGAAGGAGGGGCAGGGAGGGAAAAGTGCTAGACGGAATAAGAGCTGCCAATCACCACGTTCCATTTTCTCAGTGGAAACCGTACTACTGCTCTCTGTGTTCTGTTACAGAGCTAAATTATGAATGAATTTGCACACATTTGTATATTGTTGATTCTATGACTTATATCAGAGTGTGATTTTACACACCAGTCTCCAATTTACATTTCTCTCTGAAACACACACCTGTGCCAGTACTTGGGAGGCGGAAGCAAGAGGATCACTGTGAGTTTGAGGCCAGCCTGGACCACATAGTGAGTTCTATACAGACTTAGCTACTGGCTGAGACCTGCATGAACAGTCACTATAGGAAAAGCTTCAGATTCCTCTACTCATATACAATCTGTTATTAACAGACATTAGTTCAAGCTTTACTCATCACTTTACAGTGTGTTTGAACTTTCATGCCCCGTGTAGAGGTCCATGTACATCCATACAGTTTGCCACCTTACGTTAACACTGTACCGAAATCCCTGCTGGAGACGCCCTGCAGCTGTAAGCCAGTCCTCTCAAATGGCTCGTTGGTCATCTCCACCACGAACACAGTGCTCAGATGAGCAGTTTACAGTCTGGAACTTTGTGCACCACTGAAAAGGCTTAGCTGAGATCCCGAGAGCGAGGATGATAAGGTCACTGCCAACCTCACACTCCGATTTGCTCTTTTGCACCTGGACTAGTTGGGTGAGGCAGAAAGCTCCGACTAGGGAGCTGCTCGACTCTGTGTGCAAATTTTAGAACTGGAATTAAACTTGGCTTCCACTCTGAGCTCATTTCCCCGACTTTAACATGGGCCCAAGCACCTGGGTAACTATAAAACATATACTCACCATAGGTAAATGTATATTGTTTTACATCATGTTCACATTGAGCGGTTTTGAGACTCAGTGCCCTTCAGAACAAATCTAGGTACTCTCTTCACTCCAGATCTCAGATTCTGTAGAACTGTGGGGTTAGGAATGGCCAGGGTGACTTCTGTTTTGTTTCCTCACTTTGACTCCCAGGGGATGCAGTCTACTTGGAGAGTGAGCCCCAGAGACAGGAGTATGTTATGAACGATTATGGCTTCATCTACCAAGGGAGCAAGAGTTGGATCCGCCCATGTCCCTGGAACTATGGGCAGGTGAGTTCCAGACCATACGAGCCCCAAACTCATATGGAAAGGGAAGCCCAAACTGCTGTGTGAAGCATCTTGGTTTGCTAGGGAAGCAGCCGTGGGAAGGAGGAGCGAGTGTTCTCTGCTGGCCACATCTGACTTGAATGGAATTTAAGGGAAAGAGCAGCTAAAGGCAGCCCAGCCATAGATTTGACTGAGGATGGGGGGGGGGGCGCACAGTCACAATGGAAATATTTGCACCTGACATTTTGCGCTTTAAGCTGGGTTGGCAGTGAGGTTTCACCTTACTCTCTCACTTCATCCTGACAACCCCTGGTGCTGAACCTTGACATCAGATCTGTCACACTGACACATACACAAAATGTATGAGCCCCTGGACAGCTCTCCTAGAAACAACGATGTATCTTCCCTGACTCCATGCCGATGCATTTTCATTTGACAACAGGCTTTTTCTTTATAAGCAATATATAGTTGTCTGAAAAAAGCTTTGCAAAGGTGTGTGTGATGGCGCATGCCTGTAGCACCAGTGATTGAGAACCTGAGGCAAGAGGATTTGAAGTTTGAAGTCAGCCTGGAATATAAAGAAAAACCTTTCAGGAAATAGAGCTCAGATTGCATCTCAGTTGGTAGAGTATTTACTTGACATGTACAAAGCTCTGGGTTGGATCCCCAGTGCCACATAAACAGGGCATTGTGGGATACCCCTGTAATCCCAGAACTCAAAAGGTAGAGGCAGGAGGATCAAAAGTTCGGAGTCATTCTTGGCTACATACACTAGGCTACAGGAGATCCTGGCTGAAAAACACCCAAACCAAATAAATAAAAAGGATTACAAAACCTTTGCAAAAAAAAAAAAATTTCAGAAAACGGACACCCAGAACAGGAAGGTTATCTGTAAGCACTGCTACCAGCTTGATTTCCCCTTGTTTTCTACACGTCGCCTAATGACTTTGTATGTAAAACATCTAAACTCATTGCAATGCATGAAAACCTTTGTCTATCTGAAAACCTACCTCTTGGTCAAAGTTTAGCCCCAGAGGGTGCTCCTGGAAGTTCAAGATTAGGAGTGGGGTTGGGGGAGAAGCTTCTCTAAGATGAACTCAGTGTTAGGAGCATTGGGGGAGGGAGAAGAAGATCAGACTTTGGCCACTCAGAAGAGGCGACAGCCAGGACAATATGGGGGTCCTTGGGGAGCCCTGGATCACTTGGATAAAAGCTCCTCACCAGGCCTTATCCAAATAGAACTCCAAATGCACATGACCTTTTAGGCTCACTCACGGCCGAGGTAGCTGCAGCCCAGAGAGAATAGAGCAGGCTCAACTGGTCCCAACTCCTCACTCAGTGTGAGTATTTAGAGGAGTTGTCATCAGTGAGAAGCAGAAGTGGGTGTTGCTGTTCTGGGGGCTCTGGCTCCCTCCCTTTCTGGCTCTCTCCTTCAGTAAGCACTCTGTTCAGTGCTGGGCAGAGGTGAGTGTTAGAGATACGGAAAGAAGGGAGCACTGTCCCCGCGGGACACATAAACAGTGCTTATCATACAGCTGGATTGTGAGCCTGAGAGACAGGGCAGAGAGTTCTGGGAACCTGGAGGAAGGCTCCTGGTTTGGCAAGAAATCCCAAAGCCTCCTAGGAGATAAGATATGCTTGAGCTGTGTTAGTCAAGTGAAGGCCAAGGGCAGGCATGTGCAAAGGTGGACGGGTCAGGAAGTTTCCATCATTGCAGAGACTACAGGGAATTCAGTGTAGCTGGAGCAAAACGCCATGGATGGGAGTCTGTCAAGGTAAGAGGCTGGAGAAGCAGAAGGGTCCTGTTGTATGACAGTGTTGATGGGGAGATGAGAACAAGCCTCTGTCTTGTCTCAGACGGGGAACCAAAGTATAGATACCACCAGAGTCTAACTCAGTAGACCAAAGGGTTACTTATGAGTGATTGATTACTTATAGAAGCAGACATGACTAAAAGACCACAATATTACCAAAAATACACCCCAGTATGGGTGACATCTCACAAAAGCTGGAAAACTGGAGCTTGCTGCACAGCCTGCAGGTAGCTGGACAGGTTAGAGTGTCTTTCCAGGTAGCTTTGTTGGTCTGAACCTTTTCCAGGCAGTTTGACTAATCTGCCTCTTTCACTTCAGCTGGTAGAAGAGTGTCTATCGGTAGTCCTTAATGCTTATATAGGCTTGGGGAGGAAGGGACCAATGAATCTGCTCAGTTTCAGGGACTTCCTGAACCCTTTGAATTGTTTACTTCCTAAGCTTCTCTTTGGGATCTAATGTTTCTCTTCCCATTTAACATCCCATGCCATAGCAAGCTTCCCTTTATGATGGAAGGTTAAGGTTTTAATCTCAGAAGAAACAGCAATACAACAGAGCCAGATCTGAGAGGTATTTGAAGGGCACCTCAAGGAGACTTTGGCCTTGATTCTTTAAGCTATAGGGCCCTTTGAACATTGTAAACTAGAAAGTGATTTCCCTAAATCAAGTAGGCCAGGGAAGCCTAATTCTACTTACTGACAATTGTTCCATGAGAATAAGTGGGTTCATTATATTCATTTGACAGAGATACGTGGAGTCTCTATGACCCAAGCTCCATGCCAGGGTCGAGTGTTATAAAGAGAACTGGATTGACAGATCATGCACTCAGGCGGGAAAGACAGGCCGCAAGTCCACTGTATAACCAAGTTTGACAACCAGAGGGGACACACCCACGGTGGGGGAAAGTGTTCCAGAACTCACACGTGATTGGTCAGTCCAGAGTCCCACAGCTTTGAGTTTCATGCTGCCAATGATGAGTTGGGTCATTATGTAATTGTGGAAGGAAAGGAAACATGGCTTTATTAAGAACATCTTAGAGGCCCCAGGACTGTGGAGATGGAAGAGAAAGAGGCAGAAATAGACTTTCCAGTGAGGCATTTCATTGGCGGGAAAAAAACCTCAGTAGCAACAGTCACTTCAAATGAATGGTGAGACATTTGGCTTGCAGGATGTATGTGCCAAGTGGGTTGTGACACCATAGCTTTGAAACCACTCCCCTTCCTGGGAGGCTGTTTTGATTGACAGCTACCTTGCAAATGGATTGCGTTCCACACACACACTCTGCTGGGGAGCCGAGTGGTATGGATTGTATATTTCTTTATTTGTCCACACACGTCAAGTATGTGGTGCTTCCTTTCCCTTATACCCTGCAGTTTGAAGAGAATGTCATAGACATCTGCCTGGAGCTGCTCGAGAAGTCTCTCAACTTCCAGATTGACCCATCCACAGACTGCGCCCTGCGGGGAAGCCCCGTCTACATCAGCAGAGTTGTGTGCGCCATGGTAAGGTGTCCCTGCAATAGGAGAATGAGGAGTTCAGAAGCAGGGACTCTCTGAGAACAAAACTGTTTTGAATGAGACTGAGAGCAGGTTATGGGAAATGAGTTATCTCAACTAAACCCCGAAATAGCTGGTGTGGGCCATTGCCTCACTGAGTTTAAGAATGATCTCGTTGCTTCTGGATTTCCAATGTGTTCTTACTCTGCTCAGAGACAAGCTCCTGCTTTGCAAAGCATTGAAATGGAATGGTGAATTGATATAAGTCTCAGCCTGGCGGTCCTTCCTGTCAGCACCCCCCACGTCACGTCCCGGGGAGGGACACGTGTTTCTAATGCTTCCGTACACGGCTTCTCTTCAGATAAACAGCAATGATGACAATGGGGTGCTCAACGGTAACTGGAGTGAGAATTATGTGGACGGTGTCAACCCTGCAGAGTGGACGGGCAGCGTGGCCATCCTCAAGCAGTGGCATGCCATGGGCTGCCAACCGGTGCGCTATGGGCAGTGCTGGGTCTTTGCCGCAGTCATGTGCACAGGTAAGAGACGACCCAGGCCCTAGGGGATGTTAGAGCAGCTGTGTCAGAGCTCTTGGGATCATTTCTATCTTAGTCTCCCAGTTCCCACCAAGGGACCTTTGGAAGACAGTTGTTTCCTGTAGGAAGATCTCGTCACTGACCTCACCAGTCTGAGCTTATACCAGATACTGGTTCTAAAGTAGAAATCACACACATCAAAACTTACCCTGCCCTCTGAGCTCATGCAGCCTAACAACATGTTTCTACAAGAATGAGAATGGTCCAGGAGAGACTTGAGATGAAACACCAAATGATTATATAGCACAAAAAAACCAAATTGGGTCATTTCTGGCTTAATGAAGACATGCACACAGACAAAAATGAGCCCCTGACCTTTAGGGCTGGAGCAACAAGGCAACCCAAGTAGAATGACCTCGATTTTGGTGTTGCCATATGCTCAGAGGAAATTAGGGGATCTGATTTGGGAAAGGGAGTTAGGGAATGAGAAAGAAATAGAAGGCCATTTTTTTAGAAAGGAACTGGAGATCACAGTGACAGAAGAGAAACCTAGAAGAATAAGGTGAAGAAGGAAGATTGTCTTGTGTGTGGCAAGAAGGCAAAGTAGAGATAGATGGGGAGGAAATTTTAGAAGAAGTTAACATCTGGGCTGGGTGGTGGTGGCGCACGCCTTTAATCCCAACACTCGGGAGGCAGAGGCAAATGGATTTCTATGACTTCGAGGCCATCGTGGTCTACAAAGCAAGTTCTAGGACAGCTAGAGCTAGGGCTGTTAATCAGAGAAACCTTTCTTAAAAGAACAAAAGGAAAAAGAAAAGAGAGAGAGAGGTTGGAGGTGGTGGTGAGGGTGGTGAGGAGAGGCCTCCGCCTTGCCCATGGCCACTCTCTTGCTCTTATTCCCACCCTCGCTCTGCCCACTCTCAGCCTCTTTCTATGCATGCCTATGTCTCTGAGTTGGTCTCAGTCAGTTAGTCATCATTCCTGTCAGCTAGGGAGCTAGGCCAGGTCAGACTTTTACTCACAGGACTCCAGTAGGATGCAGGGAGACCAGAGTTGCCAGTAGCTTGGTATTTATTGAAGGTTTAGGCCTTCTGTGTAGACATTCCCTGGGACAATGCACGCTTCCCATGCACGCTAAGGCCAGAGAGGCCGATGAATGCAGCACCAGGCCTCAGTCCAAGAGCATGAGGAGATCTCTGTCAACGCTGACAGAGTGTGACAGTATCTTTAGGGTGGGCGGCTGCTGAAGCCCTTTCTTAGTGCCTGCCTCTTCTGCTACTTCAGATCCTGATCTTCAGTTGGATGCTTTGATGGCCCAGTGATAAGACATAAATAATTCAACAGCTTTGGTGCTAAAGATGAGGAAATTAGGGTGACGTAGGGGATCTGAATCATCCAGAAGGCAGGTGCAAGACAAGGCAGAAAACTGGGCAGGAACTTAAAACTCCAATCCCAGCACTTAGGATGAGGCAGGAGGATCACTGTGTATTCAAGTTCAGCCTGGGCTGTATGAGGAGTTCTAGGCCACCCTGGACTACAGATCGAGTGAGTCCGCCACCCCCAACACACACACAAGACGGAAGGGCAGAACGGATCTTGTGTGAGATAAAGGGGGAGCCTTCCAGTGTGGAAAAACTGAGTTCGCGTGTAGAGGGTGAGAGCTGGCTTTGGGAGTGGCTGTCTGGAGTGGGTGATGGAAGAGGTGGAGACAGCGGATGGAGGTTAAGCAATGACAGCAGGGCAATTAAAATGTTTGTAAGAATCGTGGCCCTTCAGTGACCTTGAAACACTGTTAAACAATGATCAAATGTGGCCCTCTCCGGCTATAGCCCAGTTAGCTTTCCCCCAAAGGGCCACCTTGTCATACGTTAGTACATATGCAGTCTGAAGAGACTGTTCCCTCAACAACACACAGTGGAGTCTAAGTGCTGTCTTCCACCTATTCTCTTGGCTACAAAGATGGAAAAGACCCAGTCACTTTTGTTCCTCACCAAAGTGAAAGATAAAGGTTGAGCCAAACTAATTATGCCGACACAGCTACCACTCACATCTTAAACAATTATACCATTATTATTCCATGGCTGTTATAGTGATAACGGGTATTTCCTTTGTGCCAGGCACTGTGTTAAAATCTTGGCAAAGGAGAGTAACAGAGAAGCATGTAGACTCTGGAAGCAGACTCCTTGGGGTTTCTGCAGTCCCCTTATCCATAGAGATTACAGTCCAAGACCCCCAAAGGTGCCCGAAACTCTGCTAATCCCAAAGCCATCTTTGTATACTGTGTGTTTTCTTATAAATATTTACCAATGGTAAAGTTTAGTTTATTAATTAGGCACGGGAAGTCATTGATAATGATAACTAAAATAACTCTGGATGCTTAGAATATTATACTACCATAAAATTTCCAGCACTCTTCCTCTTGAACTTTTGGGCAATTATTAAATAAAATGTGGGCTGCTTCAACCTAGCACTGCAGTAGCGCAGCAGGTGATCTGGTAACCGAGAAGTGACTGACAGGCAGGTGGCGTATATAGCATGGACACTCTGGACGGAGGGACGGTTCATGCTGTGGGCAGGACAGCTGAGATCCCATCATATGCTCAAAACAATACAGGATTTCAAACCTTCAAGAAGAAAGGTTTATTTCTGCAGTTTCCATTTAATAATATTGTTTTGTGACTGACTGGAAGTAACTGGAACCACAGAAATTGAAATAGATATTATTGAATATATATTCATATATGTATTATATGTGATATATATAATTGAACCATGGGTATAAATACTAACACTGCTATCAACTCTAGGTAACCTTAGTCAAGTCTCAGTTTACCCAGATATGTGGTGCAGAAATTAGTGGTATCTGAGACCTAAGCTTATACTCCATTGATGCTATTTTAGAAATTAGATAATAAGACATTCTCTAAGAAATTATGCAAATTATTACATGAGAGTCCCAGAAAGGCTTCATGTTTAATCATTGCATCTATCCTTTCCATTGACCGGTGCTATTTATTTTGTTCCTTTTAGTTTCTGATCTGTGTGTATTTGAAGCACGGAGTATACCATGTACTTAACTATAGTCACGCTCCTTACTGCCCCGTTCTTCCTTCCTGCTGCCCCTTCCTCTTCCCAGACAGTCACCCTTCTGTTTTCCTGCGGTGTGCTGGTGGGTTTACGTGTGTGTGTGTGTGTGTGTGTGTGTGTGCGTGTGTCCACGCCCGCATGTGAGTGTCTGTGCTGAGCTCAGAGAAAGCATACGATATTTGTCTTCCTGGAGCTAGCTTATTTCCAGTTCTGTCCATTTGCCCCAAAACGCCAGTTCTTTATCTGCCAAGGGGTACCGAAAGGATCGTGTGAGTCCACCACGAACAGTGACTATCTAGAGAGTGTTCAGTCTTAGCTAGGCGTGTGTCAGTTGATCCCTCAAAAGACTTATGTTTTTTTTTTTCCCTCCATCTTTTCCATCTGCCAAATGAAGTGGAGTGTCCAAGCTCGACTCCCCCTCCAGTGTGCAGGCACTGTAGGCCATGATCTCACTCTAGGCTGCCCTGCCCAGGAGCATGGCTAGCAGCTGCCCTTTGCCCAGCAGCCTTTGTGCTTCCCACTCAACACTGGACACCTTGCAGCGTTTCCAATTCTCTCCACCACCTGTGAAGTAGACATCACGGCAGCTTGTGACCACACGACTCGTGAATGAGAAAACAAAACTTTCTTTTGTTTCGATTGAGACAGGGTGTCTTTATGTGGCTCTGGCTGTATTGAAACTTGCTATGGATACCGGGCTGGCCTCGACCTCAAGGAGATATGCCTGTCTCTGCCTCTCAAGTGCTGAGATTAAAGGTGTGCACCACCACGCCAGGCCTAAAAATTCATTCTTAAGCTGGGGATGTAGCTCCTTGGTAGAATCTTAGTGTAGCATGTTTGAAGCCCTAGCTTGATTGACAGTACCAAAGAGTACACTCTCCCATCCACAGCCCTCTGGCCCAGGGTTGTCTTTTTGACTGTTAAACATGATGACTTTAATTGCCTGTAGAAAGTTTACAAAAGGAGGCTTTGTTTTCCTCAAAGGTAAATATATATAGTGTACAGGGAGTTTTCTTTGGCATCTGTTTGTAGGTAGTTACTTGGTAATTAAGGAGAAGTTCCTGGCTCTCCCTTCTGAGCTCAGGGCCAGCTCCAGAGAGCTCCAGGGCATTGGATTCTCGCTAAGATTGGAACCCTCAGCCCTTGTGTGGGGTCTGGAAAGTAGCCTGGATGCTTTGCACTGTAGTAGGGGACCAGAAGGGACAGTAGGGTCCCCGAGAAGCCAGGTGGTTACGTGTCTCCATACTATGCCTGCTAGTGGGTAGACATGTTTTGTTTTGTGCTGCTATTGTTTTTTTGAGACTCACTCTGTAGCCCAGGCATTCCTCGAGCTCCTCCTCCCTCAGCCTCCCAAGTGCTAGGATTACATAGATGTCGCTGTGCTTAGCTCCAGCAGGCTTTCTTTCTGCGGTGACGATAAAATGTTCCAGAATCAAATCACTTAGCGTTTTGCACTACTTGTCCAAATAGCACAAACTCGTGAACTGTACATTTGACAAAAGGCGCTAGGTAGTATCTGAGTTATACCTTAAGACAGCTGCTTGAGAAAAATCCAAGCATCCTGGAAATAGCCTGCCCCCATACCCATATGAACTTGGAGTGGATGGGGCAGCAGTGGCACGGGCAGAAAGGCACTGATGTGGAACTTGTCTGTGGAGCTCGTCCCTTCCTATAGAAAACGGAGCCTTAAGCCTTGGTAGCCTTATTGAGAAGCTGAGTCAGGAACGGATGGGAGACATTTGGGCTGGGTCCTCTCCCCTTCAACCACAGCAACCCCGTTTGTATGTCTTTCATTGACTATATTCCACCTTGAGAAGATTTATAGTAGTGTCTTCTATTTAAAGCTTTTTAAGATGTGTTCTAACTTAATCGTGCATGGATCTCTATGAAGTATCTCATCGGTAATTTCAATACAACTCGCTTCTCATTCTTTCTGCTGAGCTCTGGGTCTCCAAGAAGGAGCCTCATCCAAGGGTCTGATGCTTTATTTTTCCCCAACCTTTCCTTGGATCTCAGTCCAAACTTGCACAATGCCCTGGCTGGAACATTTATCTACCGCTATTTTCCATTGATTTACGAGCATGGAGATTGTATGGAATGTTCCTTCATAGAGTTCTTGGTTAACATTTGACACCTATTTGGAAAGAGGTCTAGCACACAGCTTTACACCAGCACTAGCTGTCGTAATTGGCATACTGCTTTAAGCTTTGTTTCCTAGGCTCCAGTGGTTTGGCTGAGTCTGGTTGAAAGATCTCTCCACCCTTTTCCCAAACATCAGTCCCATATCCTCTCCATCACTCTCCCCGACTTTACACTTCCTCTCTTTCTTGAAATATTTAGGGTTGCCAGTGATCACAACTCTAACTTTGCAGTATTATCAAAATTGGTCTTCTTCCATCTAAAAACCACCTGTTACTTCTCTTCTTTTATCCAATAACTCACTTTCATTGAGTACCTACCCTCAAAACACGAATGTGTTTGACATATACCTACCCACAAAACACGAATGTGTTTGACATATACTTACCCACAACACACCAATGTGTTTGACATGTAACCACCCTCAAAACACGAATATGTTTGACATGTAGCACTGGAGTGGGACATGCTCTCACAAGAGATGTATTATGATCCATGTGCATTTCTTTCTTAAAACATTTTAGATTTTATTTTGTGTGTGTTGCCTGCATGTATGTTTGTGCACCGTGTGCATGCCTAGTGCCTGCAGAAGTCTAAAGGGTGTCAGCTTCCTTGGAACTGGAGTTACGATGGTTGTGAGCCACCATATGGGTGCTGGGAACTGAACCCAGATCCTATGCAAGAGCAGCAAGTGTTCTTAACCACTGAGCTGTCTTCCCAGACCCCGTCCATGTTCAACCTTTATTTAATACAGTTTTTGTGTCCCGTGTTGTATTTTGCTTTAGAAATGTCAGTGGGCCTTTTCTTCTACTTCTGTTTCCCTTCATTGTGTTCATGTTTGCTCTTTCTTTCTGTTTGCTTCATAGTTTTTAATCCACCCTGGCCATTGGATTTTAGTGTTCAACTGAACGTTGTTTTATCTAATAAAGGTCTTTGCTGTGGTACACCAATAAGGTTTTGCATATTAATTTGAGCCTTTGGAGGTTTGCTTTTAGCTTGCTTTGATGGGTCCTGAACAGTCTTTAGGTCTTAGTTTTAGCTCATGCTACTTGGTCATGGCCCTTCCGAGCATGCTCCTAAACACCCTATGTAATGTGAGGCCTCTATTCTGTCGCTTCTTCTGGCTTTCTGGAACTTTGTTCCCATACTGAAGGGACTCCTCTGCAGAACTTGAGAGAGCTCTCTTCAGCTCTATCCCTCTTCTGTCCTATGCTACTCTACAAGTTATAGCCCCCTTCTCTTCCCTGAGTTCTTGAGTTCATGTTCTGCTTTCCCATAAATAATGTCCACCTGTGTTTCTTGAACAGCAAATGGATCTTAGTGACCATGATTTAGTTTGAAATTGCCCATCTTCCTACCAAAAAATAGAAGTGGGGGCTGGAGAGGTGGCTCAGGTTTAAGAGCACTTGCTGCTCTTGCAGGGTTTCATTCTTAGCCCCGCATGTCGAGTCATAATCATTTGTAACTCCAGTTCCAGGGGATCCAGAGTGTTCTTCTGACCCCTTGGGTACCAGACACACACATGCTACAATACATACATGCAGGTAAACAGTGACACTCATAAAACTTTTTAAAAATTAAGTTCTTAAATCTGAAAAAAAAATTATGTGGGAAGCTGGAGAAATGGTGCCCCAGTTAAAAATGCTTCCTGTACAGCCCTGAGGACCAGAGCGTGCCTCCCAGTGCCCACATTAGAACCCAGATATGCCCTGTGTACTGCTGGAACCCCGGATTTGAGCAAGATTAAGAGCAGAGGGTCACTGGGGCTTGCTAGCTTGCAGTCTCGCTGAGAAAACATGATCCCAGGGGTCAGGGAGATACCCTGCCTCAGAACAGGCAGTGACAGAAGAGGACACCTGACACGCTTTCTAGCTTCCACATGTGTACAGGTGTGCATATGGTAACACATGAACCTATACCTACACGCATACAGACATACACCACACATTCAAGTAAGTAAACAAGAAAATAGAAAAGTTGGCATTTTGGTAGGGTATGGCCCTAATATAAGGCTAGAAGGTTATGGTATTAACATAAAAATTGGATCACATGCCAGTACATGTAACAGATACCATGAAGAGTTAAGAACACTGTAGTCTCGGTTCCTTGAGAGGCTAAGACAGGAGGATCACCTGAGCCCAGGAGTTGGCAACCAGTCAGAGGACAGACTCCGTGACAACAAAGCAAACAACGAAACAAACAAAAGCCCAAGCAAAGCAACAAAATAACAAAAATGTTACCCAAGAATCTAGTATAAATAAGGAAACAAACATGATTTTCTTCTGTTACTATTATTGGTGTAAGAGAATAGTTGAACGATGACCTTATGATGCTGCTGTCTGAAAGGCCAAAGCGTTGCCATCATGGTATTTATAAAGGACAGTTGACTGTATGAGAGGGGGAGCTGGGAGTCATATTTTTATCATTTGGAAACTGAAAGCATCCAGACAGAAATGAAAAGGTGGCAGAGATCGTCACATTTAAATGTAATCACTTTGCGTAGAAGCGTTGATCGTAGCTCTCAGTATGAGGCATGGAGTGTGCTGTAATATACTTTGGGAACTCTGAAGTCCCTTCCTAGCTGAAACTCTATCTTTGCCCAATTGCCATTGTCTGAGTATGAAGACATGTGTGCGAACGCACACAAAATGCCCACATAGGTCTCTCTTTCATGAGATTCAAACCCCACAAATTTGTCACTGGAAGAGTGTCCCGAATGTCATGTCAGATTGAGAGTTGCCAGAACTGACAGTCAGTAGACAACCTCGTTCTCAAGCTGAAGGCAATTTATTTAACAGGAAGTGAATGAGTCTGTTCTCTTCCCAGCACTGTGCTAGGAATGAAGAAAGACAAGTGAAGGATCTGATGGAAGCCTCACTTTGAGGTTACTTGTAATCTGGCCAACGAGATAAGATAGAGATGTCAAATTACAGAGCGCTTAATCGTGCTAAAGCGTGTAGGTGATTGGAACTGTGTTGACAGCGTGAGTAGGAGGCTAACGTGACCTAGAGCAGTCAGAGAAACTTCAAAGGCGAAGGTACATTGAGATCACAGGTGGTTAGGATGCCCAGTCAAGTGGCAAGGGTGGAGCTCGTAGTTAGAGCAAGGAAGGGATTAGAGAACCTTGCGCCCGAGTCCTGACCGACTCCTCTTCCTGACGTCACCTCTCCAGCCTCAGGTGTGTCGCCTTGCATGCCATGCTCTATGTGAGCAACCCTTCTGGCCAGCGTAGTGGCTCCAGCTATAGTCAGCAGTTAGGAGGCTGAGGCAGGAGAATATCTAGAGGCGAAAGGCCAGCCTGGGTTATAAAGTGAAATTGTGCTGAAGCTTAGTGGTAGAACACTTGTGTAGTATGGGTAAAGCCCCAGGTTCAATCCCTAGCCCACAGGAAGACGAGGAAGAAGTCCTTGTCCAGGAGGAGGACAGCCCTGGGTTTGTCTCCAGCGTGATTGGATTGGGTGATAGGTACCTGTGAGCCTAAGGCCAGTCTAAAGAGTCTAAACTAAAATCTGTAGGCAATAAAAATCCAGACTGTAGTGTGAGCCTTTCTTAGATGGCAGCAGCATGCGTGCTAAGCCTTTACAAACATTTGGTATTTAACTCAAGGAGAGGAAGAGAAACTATTTGCGTTCATTTGGCTTCATCCTGTCCCGCTGCAATAATGTAGCCCTCCTCAGTCCTCTCATAAGGATAAGTCAGGCGAGAGTAGTTCAGTATAAATCCACCACTGTGCTCTAGAGCCTGGCGAGTTTGGTGCCCAGGGTATACACAGCCATTATGACAGTGTGTGCTGAAATCAGAAATCATTAGAGCAGGCATCATCCACCCATCCACCCATCCATCCACCCATCCATCCACCCATCCATCCATCCATCCACCCACCCATCCATCCATGCAGCAAGTATCCGCACGTTAGGCCTTGCCCTGTGTTATTAATGGCTGTGCAATAGTAAAGATGAGTAACATACTCTTTGCCCTTAGGAAGGCAGACTCATAAACAAACAATTACGAACCATGTGTTAGGGTGGGAAAAGGCCTATCAGGCCACAGCTATCAGGAGTCGGCGCCAGCACTGACACTTTGAGGGGCCCTGGTCAGAGTGGAAAAGGGAGGAGGCTGCTCTCTGTTCTCTGCCTGCTGCCCTGCCTTGGCACCTTCTCTTGCTGCTGTGAGTGGCATCCGCCTTCCTGACCACACTTTTAGCATAAGTGTGCCCACACAGAGCTCTGTTCTTGCCACATTTCTATCTCATGTTCTTCTCTGAAGGTGTCCTGTGTAACCCCCACCTTCTGCACACTTATTGGGACTGCCCACTGCTTGCCCTAGTTTATTTTGGCTGTGTTCAGCTACGCCACTCAAGGGAGAATTCAAGACTTCCTTTTGGGCTTCTCTCCTCCCCAGACAAAGTCACCTCCAGGGTGTCCCCCTTCCCTGACTAGAGAGTCATGTCTCAAACTACTAAGGAGCCTAGCCAGGACTATTGGCTCAGACCTGTAATCTCAGCTACTTCAGAGGCTGAAGCAGGGAGATCACAAGTTCGAAGCTTGCCTGGGCTACAGCGTGAGTTCAAGGTCAACTTGAGTAACTTAACAAGACACTGCCTCAAGATTTAAAACAGAAGCCAGGCTGTAGCTCCTGATAAAATATTCGACTAACAAAAGCGAGACCCTGAGTTCAGTCCTCGGTACCACAAAACTTAAGAAGATTGGGGTTAGGGAGGGAATGGGAACTGGGATTGGTATGTAAAATGAAAAAAGATGGTTTGTTTTTTTAAAAAAAAATAATAAAAAAAGGTTGGGGTTGGTGACACATATCCATAAACTCAAGGCTAGCCTGGGCTATGTGATGAGATCATGTCTAAAGAAAGAAAATGTAAACTAAAAACTATTTTTAAATTAAATATTCAGACTATATATGTGTGTGTGTGTGTGTATGTATGTATGTATGTATGTATTTTTACTTAGTCATTGGCTTCTTAGAGTCAGTCCCAAGGAATAAGAAGGGATTGATCTGCAAATACATCCATCATCATTATTTATAATAGGAAAAATACTGGAAGTCCAATAAATTTCGGAGAATAAGCACCACTAGAAATATAATATAGAAACGCGGCGGGTATAAAGTAGCAGGGAAGGTGTGTGAGATGTGTGGAACACTGGATTGTTTGAGCTCAGCATGCTACCGATGAGCACAAGCCTGGCAGTGAAGCCACAGCTTGAGTAAGAGCCTGTGTCTGGCGAGCTGTGTGACTTCTTCATTGTTCTTCGTCTCTGTCATTAGAATGGAAGTAATAACAATAGCAGATCCTAACCAGAGCTCTCTTGAGAAGAGTGGAGCTGAAACAGGCAGCCCAGAGCCTTGCTGCTGGATACTAGCAATTATTAGTCTTGAGCTAGGCAGGTCAACACCGCTGGGCACCAGGGGACAGCCATCCTCGGAGTAAATTAGTGGTGAGCTGGGAGCTGGGATGAGAGGTCCCTCACTTGAAAGAGCACAGAATGGGGGTTGCAGCAGAAAACAAGAAAAGAAGTTAGCTGGCCAAGGAAACGGACATCCCTGGGGAATGAGGACAACATTCTACCTCTCTCCAGGAATTCTTTTTACCAGGGACACACTCACTTTTCTGAGCTTGTGTCACAGGTTGACCCCTTTTCCTGGAGAGCTTTCTGGCAGAGTATCGCCAAGAATAAAGGGAATTCCAAGCTGCAGAAACCTGTGCCTGACGATCCGATGGTCTCAGCAATAATCCTAATCAGCAATAATCCTAACGACAGGAAGAAACAGAATCCCAGTCTTTTGTTTGAAGATGGGAGACTTGAGGCCAGGCCAGGAGTGAGGCTGAGTCAAGTCTCCAAGACTTGCCAACAGAGAGGTGTGGCTGCCCCACCCTGCTGGCACAAACAGCAGATAGGACAACTTGCTAGACTCTCTCAGCTCCAGCAAAGCCTGTCAGATCAGCCCAATATAACCTTTGCAACAGTCATCCCGTGAGCTAAGGACATGGGAAGAGAGATGGAATTGCCCTCAGTGCAGCGTCCCAGATGGTCCCTGTCTGCTCTTGCAGATCCCAGATGGATGCTTTTGCTAGATCCAGGATCTACAGCACACTGGTGCTTTCTCTGTCTTTCTGCAGTGATGAGGTGCCTGGGGATCCCCACCCGTGTGATCACCAACTTTGACTCCGGCCATGACACAGATCGGAACCTGATCATCGATGAGTATTATGATAACACAGGCAGGATTTTGGAGAATATGAAGAAGGATACTGTCTGGTGAGAGACAACCTCTCAGCCTATTTCTTGAGCCACAGATCTAAGCCAAAAGCACAAGCAGGAAATAGGGCACGACTGTGCTCAGCCTATGCTCCCACATCCTCCTGCTTCCCAGGGCTGAGAGACAGCAGAATAGAAAACAACTAAGGTTTAGAATCCTCATATCATCAATGCCGTTAGATGGGAGTTGAGGTCCCTTTGTCCTCCTTCTTCTCATAGCCTAAGGGTTGACCACAGAAGCCTGACATATCACTTGTGGATGTGACAAAGACTAGGGCTGCCTCTGTGGGACACACATAGAGAGACAGACAGAGAGACAGAGAGAGACACACACACACAGAGACAGAGACAGAGACAGAGACAGAGACAGAGGAAAGGAGCCACAAGGCACCCTGTGAGAGATCCCAGAGGAATTGTAACTTTAGTAAACTGGAAGCCTTCACTATTCACACAGTCAGCAGAGAGATGCTCTGCAGACAAAGGCTCACAGGAGGAAGATCTGTCCTTCCTCCGCCAAAGACACTTAAGCCCTACGAGTCTGTCTTTCTGTAGCCAGTTCACCTGCTTATCCTTGTTGGTCTAGAAAAGAAGCAAGCAGGATAGCCCTGTCTTAGGTGTATTTAGCATTTTTTTTTAATTTTTGAGACAGGTTTTCTCCATAGCTTTTGGTTCCTGTCCTGGAACTAGCTCTTGCAGACCAGGCTGGCCTCGAACTCACAGAGATCTGCCTGCCTCTGCCTCCCGAGTGCTGGGATTAAAGGCGTGCGCCACCACCGCCTGGCGCCTTAGGTGTATTTAACACCGACTCCCTGGCCTCTTCCTTAGGAATTACCACGTGTGGGATGAGTGCTGGATGGCACGGAAGGACCTGCCTCCTGGATATGGAGGCTGGCAAGTGCTGGATGCGACACCACAGGAAACCAGCAACGGTGAGGCTCTCTAGACAGGAGTCAGGACCCACCCTCACAGACCTGCCCCAGCCCCTGTCTTGTCCACCACATACTATCTACCAGAACCTTCGTCCCCATTTTCCTTCAGGTCTCTACTGCTGTGGCCCAGCTTCTGTCAAAGCCATCAAAGAGGGGGAAGTGGATCTAAACTATGACACACCGTTTGCGTTTTCTATGGTGAATGCTGACTGCATGTCTTGGCTTGTCTATGGAGGGAAGGAGCAGAAACTTCACCGGGACACGGCCACTGTTGGGAACTTTATCAGTACTAAGAGCATCCAGAGTGATGAGCGGGATGACGTCACAGAGAGCTACAAGTATGAAGAAGGTACCGTCGAGCATCCTCCCTGAGAGCCTGAGTTCAGGGTACCATCCCCTGCCGTAACCCGGGGAGTCAGAGGCCATGACGCAGGGCAAGACCCAGGTTTGCCTCCTTAGTCATTCAGTTGCATGGATCCTGTCAGGGTGTTCCCACTGCCTTACTTCTATCCACCATCACCTCATGTCCCACAGGCCAGAGACCTCCCTCTAGTATGTTCATATCTACTAGTCAGCCATGTATAGACATCCGCCAACACAACATGAGTTCTCCCAGCTTCTCAAAGCTCGGCCTTCTACCGAAGATGGCGGTCAACTTAGTAAACTATTGGTAGATTTCGTTCTCGTACTCACACATGGGGCCAGCAGGACCAGAGGGTGATGCCGAGGTGATCGTCCTGTCAGGGGCTTCTTGTCCAAGCCAGTAAGGCCAAAGGAGAGACCATGTTACCAGGTGTGAACTCCTGGACAGCCACCTGCCAGATTAATTTCTAGGAAGTCAAGCAAAGATTCGCATCCCTGAGGACCAGAATCAGGGTCTTCACTGCTGACTCACTGATACATTTTGAAGCCAGGGAGTGTAATACCTTTTACTTTGCTTTTGGTTTTTGTTTGTTTGGTCTATTTATTTATTTATTTATTTTGGTTTTTCGAGACAGGGTTTCTCTGTTGCTTTGGTGCCTGTCCCAGAACTAGCTCTTGTAGACCAGGCTGGCCTCAAACTCCCAGAGATCTGCCTGCCTCTGCCTCCCTAGTGCTGGGATTAAAGGCATGCACCACCACCGCCCGGCTGTTTGGTCTTTTTTTTGTTTTGTTTTTCAAGACAGGATTTTTCTGTATCTTTGGGGCCTGTACTGGAACTCACTCTGTAGACCAGGCTGGCCTTGAACTCACAGAGATCTGCCTGCCTCTGCCTCCTGAGTGCTGGGATTAAAGGAGTGCTTTGATAGGAATTCCATTGACTACATAGATCATTCTGGGTTATATGGACATTGTTGACCACTTACTTCATTTTTACTATTTCACAGTTGCAGCAAACAAATCAAGGTACAGAGTTTATTTTACATTAACTGGATTTTTTCAAATGAATTGGGAATTCTATTCATACAGGAACAAACAATGGTGAATCTTGATGCATCCAGGAGCATGAAGCATCCAGGGGTGGGGTAGGTGGCAGGTTACAGTCACACACCATTGACCATAGGGCCTGATAGGACAGACACGCATTCTGCCACTCCCTAGGAGAAGGCCCTTATAAAAGAGAGTGGAGCGGGGAAATAATTTCTAGAAAATAGCAGGACTCCTAGCCACAGTGGCCTTTCCTCTGATGCCACCAATTTCCTCTGATGGGATCTCAGGGTACAACTCCCAAAGCTGGAGGCTAAGGAAAGAACAAGGAAGGACAAGGGTATCTGGGTAAGTATGAGAGAGCAGGGCCTGACTGATAGCCTGCTGGGCCAGTGGTCTTTCAGGGCCACACACAGCAGGGGTGAATGGCAATATGGCCAGACTGGGCCCTGGACATGTGACTAGTCTAATGAGCCCACGAGGTACAGTACAAATCCACCAGACCGAGGGACTGGGATGGGGAAGGAGTGGGCTCTGTGAAGGGAACTCAGTACCATGGGCTGGGCTAGCTTGGGCATCTGGGAGGTGTTTCTCAGTGGCCAGGAGCCTGGAGCCCGCCCTTCCATCAGCAAGCCCATCAGAGGTAACTGTTTATAATCAGAACTTGGAGAGAACATGGCTCTTCCTGAACTCCCTGAGTCCCGGGTGCAGACCCGTGGAAAACCCAGGAAAGATCATGGGAAAGGTGGCAGGGAGTTGGATAGGGTCTACTGGGTATTCTTGTCTTCTGAGGGGTAGTAGGGTGGTGATGGAGGCTGTTCATGTTCTTGTAGCCATTATGTGGGTTGCCTGAGTTGTAATAGGCACTAGCAGCTATTTCTGTGACCTTAGCCTCAACTACAGGAGTAAAGGGGATGTTGGAGCCTCAGATTGGAGGGACCATGGGCCAAGGTTATGGTGGTAACAGGGGTTTTATACATCCATGACTCCATCCATCATGGGAGAGACTGGATATAACTCAAGTAGAAGTGGTGGATAGCCAGGGGTACATTCCATTGACTACCAGTATGGGGGAAGGCATAGGCTCTGCTGGGCATGTTAGAGTACCCATAGGCTCCATTTGGGGTCTTCACCTCTGAAGACTTAAGATGCCACCTGAGTATCTACCCTCCAAACTCAATGGCATGCCACACTATAGAGGTCAACATATAGGAAGGAGAGCCTTCCAGCTACCTCCTGCTTCATCGCTATTCTCTTAATGAAGTCCATGGAACACTGGCTGCTTGATCTCATGGTCCTTCATCATCAAGGACTGCCTTCATCACGAAGGGTTTCCTTCTTCCCATTAGACAGAAAGATGACCATTAAGGGATAAGGCAGATGGTGCCTTTCTTGGTCCCTTTGAAGGCCTCTTGCATGTTCTTCATGTCATTAAATGCAAGAGCCACACAATCAGAGGACATTAGGATGCTCCTAGTGTTGTTGATGGTCATTCCCATGACTTCTGAGTGAATCTGGTCAAACTCCACAGTCTCTGAAGGGGGTCTTAGCCCATAGGCTTTTTAACAATACTGTTCTTCCAGCCCATAACATGAGATACCTTCCCACTTTTTTCTACTATCTTCAATTTCTTTCATCAATATTTTATAATTTTCATTACAGAGATCTTTTACTTATTTGATTAAATTTATTCCTAAGTATTGTTATTTCTTGAAAGGCTAAATAAAAATTAGATTGCTTTCTTAATTTCTGTTCTGATAATTCACTATTGATTTTGTAAAGATTTGTTTTATGTTTATTTATGTGTATGTATGTGCATGTGTGGGTGGGTACTCTCAACGGCCAGAAGAAAGCATTCGATCCCTTAGAGCTGGAGCTACAGATGGTTGTGCTCCATTGATTTTTGCATCTTATAGTTTTGTTGGTGAAGGGGCCGAGGGTAGAATGTTCAGCTAAGGCTTACCTTCTGGGTCAGCCTGGCCAAGCTGATACTGTATCCTATCTACCCTTCTAGGTTCCCTTCAAGAGAGACAGGTGTTTCTAAAGGCTCTACAGAAGCTAAAGGCTGGAAGGTCTCCAGAACCCCATCAAGGAGACTCAAATTCCTTCAGCTCCACGCCACGAAGGCAAGATAGTCCTAGGAGCCTGGATACACCTTCCCTTCGACCCAGCGATGTCATCCAGGTCTCTCTGAAGTTTGAGCTGCTTGACCCACCCAACATGGGCCAAGACATAAACTTTGTCCTGTTGGCTGTCAATCTGTCACCTCAGTTCAAGGATCTCAAGCTCAATTTGAGTGCCCAGTCTCTGTTGCACGATGGCAGCCCCCTGGCCCCATTCTGGCAGGACATCGCATTCATTACACTGTTCCCTGAAGAAGGTGCATGCATAGTTCTCCTGCCCCCCTTTCTCTTCCCTCTTTTCCTTCTTCTCTCTCCCTCCTTCCTTCCTCCTTCTGACCCCTGAGGAAAGCAGCCCACCTGTTGGTGAAACCCTGAGCTTTGGAGTCATGTAGACTCTGGACCTAGGAATGATTCTTGGCAACCTATATTGGCTTTGGGGGGAGTTGGTTTTGAGACAGGGTTTCTCTTTGTGGCTCTGGAAGTCCCAGAATTCCCTCTGTAGACCAGACTGGCCTCAAACTCTCAGAGATCCATTTGCTTCTGCCTCCCGAGTGCTGAAATTAAAGGTGTGCACCCCCATCGCCCAGTTTATACTGCCTTTCTTAACTGCAGTTTTCCCATCTGAAAGGTTAGTTTCTGCTTCAGCAAGACTGGGTATACCCTGGCTCCCTCTTCTCCATAGAAGAACCATCAGATTCAACTGTGGCCCAGCTGGCTTTCTCAGCCATGCTTACCTCTTCCTTCTTGTCTTCTCTCCCTAGAAAAGACCTACCCTTGCAAAATTCTCTACTCCCAGTACAGCCAGTATCTGTCAACAGACAAGCTAATCCGCATCAGCGCCCTGGGTGAAGAGAAAAGCAGTCCCGAGAAAATCCTGGTGAACAAGATCATCACCCTGACCTTCCCAGGCATCATGATTAATGTAGGCAAAAGGGTCCCTTAAAATGGTCCTGGGGCAGCTAGGCCTGTTTGGGAGGACATCCCTTCTTTGCTTATTCTGGGACCCCCAGAAGGGAGCAGCTTATTGAGGGGTCTTCATTTCCTGGTACTATTAGAAGCCTTTTGTGTGTGTCTTAGTTAGGTTTCTACTGCTGTGGAGAGAAACCATGACCAAGGCAACTCTTATAAAGGACAACATTTAACTGAGTGGCTTACAGTTTAGAGGTTCAGTCCATCATCATCACGGTGAGACATGGCAGCGTGCAGGCAGACACAGTGCTGGAGAGGTAGCCGAGATTTCTGCATCTTGCTCGGGAAACAAGAAGTGGTCTGTCTCACTGGGCATGACTCAAGTACATATGAGACCTCAAAGCCGGTCTCCACAGTGACACGCTTCCTCCAACAAGGCCACACCTACTCCAGCAAAGCCACACCTCCTAACTCCCTATGATCTTATTGGGGCCAATTACAAGTTAAACTACTACACTGTGGCTCCTTGAGTTCAGGCCATAGACTCAGAGAACCTTTCTTGCACTGCTTCCTGTGTTGACCTTCCAGGGGCAAACACGGCAGTCCAGATGCCAGTGGCTCAGTGAAGTCCACCGCAAGGCCAGATCAGGTTTGACTTGATATTTTCTGGCTGTGTGTCCTTGAGCAAATCCACTGGGCTTCTGCTGTCTGAAGTGTTGAAAGAGGAAAGTAGATGACAGGGCCTTTGGCGTTCCGTGGCTTTTCTGAAAGGAAAAGAGATTGGGGGTTCTTCTTCTGCAAGGCCATCTCCAGGGTCTAACCCATCTCCTGGATCTCCACCAAGAGAGGCTATGAGGCCATATTGACAGTACTTCAAAGTCTCCAGCAGACGTAAACAGCATCTTAGCGAAGGAGCAATACATTTTGAGAGAGGCAAGAAGAGATGGGAGGGGCCTTGAGTTTCTAGGAGTAGCAGAATACAAGAAGGCAAATGTATGGGAACCCAAGGGAAGAAGGGCATGGGGGGTGGGGGGCAATCGTGTCATGGAGATTCCTCAGTGCTATCTCTGGGCTGATGAGGGACTCGGCTAGTGTGCTTCCCTGTTGCTGGAGTCAAACACTGGCCAACACCAACCTGGGGAAGAAAGGGTGTACTGGTCATTGAGAGAACTCAAGGAAGGAACTCACAGAGAATCAGGAACCAAGAAGGGGTGTTGCTTACTGGCTTGCCACCCACGGCTTGCTCATCTTACTTTCTTGTACAACCAGGAGCACCTGCCCAAGAATGGTAGGTACCTTTCACAGTGAGCTAAACCCTCTCACATCGACCAAGAAAATGCCACCACAGACTTGCTCACAAGCCAATATGATAAAAGCAACTCCTCAAAAACTCTAGTTTTTATCAAATTGACAAAAACCCAACCAGCACATAGATCAATGTCTCAGTGATGAACTTTGTTTGACCTTTCGGGTAAAAGGAAGGAGAAGGGAGACACCTTTGTAAATGTATACCTTTAGGATAGAAATCAGAAAGCATTTCTTGTTCCTTCTTATTGCTTCAACTCAAAATAATCCCGAGGCCAGGGTGGCGCATTTGGGGATGGTGTATTCTGACAGCTACAAGACGAAACAGTGCTGCTCCTTAACATTCAGTGAACTGGAGGGTGACGACTAACTGCCTCTTTCTGGTCCGGGGTCTCTGTTTAGGTGCTAGGAGCAGCCCTTGTGAATCAGCCACTCACCGTCCAGGTGGTCTTTTCAAACCCACTCTCAGAGCCAGTCGAGGACTGTGTGCTGACCTTGGAAGGAAGTGGTCTCTTTAAGAAGCAGCAGAGGGTTCTGTAAGTGCAGGAGCACCCAGGCTTCCCTCCCATGGCAGCCTGCTGCCCGTGGGTGGACTCAGGACAAGGGAGAGCAGAGTGCAAAAAGCCAGGAGGAAAGGGTTTCCTGACATTCTCTGTTCTCTGTTGCAGCATCGGAGTCCTCAAACCCCATCACAAAGCCAGCATCACTCTGAAGACGGTGCCTTTCAAGAGTGGCCAAAGGCAGATCCAAGCTAATCTGAGGAGCAATAAGTTTAAAGACATCAAGGGTTACAAGAATGTGTACGTTGACACTGGCGTATAAACCCTGAGGTGGGGCTGGAGAGACAGCTCAGCAAGTAGAGCATGGCTGCTTTTGCAAAGAACTCGGGTTAGATTTCCCAGCCCTCACATGGTGACTCATGATCATCTGTGACCCCAGCTGCAGGGACCCAACCAAAACGCATGCAGAAAAAAAAATTCATACACATGCAGTAAAGATAAATAAATTTTTTTTTTCGAGACAGGGTTTCTCTGTAGCTTTGGAGCCTGTCCTGGAACTCACTCTGTAGACCAGGCTGGCCTCGAATTCACAGAGATCCGCCTGCCTCTGCCTCCCAAGTTCTGGGATTAAAGGCGTGCGCCACCACCGCCCAGTTTAAATGTAAATTTTTTAAAGAAAAATAAAACAAACTCTGAGCTATGCCAATAGCATAGATTTTAAACCCAAGGCTTCACAGACTCTGACGTCAGCAGCGATGGAGATGCCAGAGATAGCAACTGCTGGTCTGTTTACGAAACTGGCCAGGACTCTCTAGCACCCAGGGACTCTGTGGCATCCTACAGAAGTGCGATTTGGCAGAGGTCAAGGGAAGACGAGCTTTAGCAGCTCACTGTCGCTTTGTCGGTGTGATGACCAAACAGTATCAACAAGCTTCGTTCCTTGCGGTCATCTGCTTCTCTGCGAGTAATCATCACTTTCTCTGCAGAGCTCCCCCTGCCCTTCAGTGGCTAGGAGCTTCCTGCTGCCTCAGTGTCTGAGCCCATTCACTCATTCAAGAAGGATTTACTGAGTGTCCAGTGTACAGCAAATACCGCTCCGAGTGTAAGAGATGAGATAGTAAATAAAGCAGAGGCCCTGGCGTTGTGGAGCCTACATTTTGGCGGGAACATGGAAGACAGACACTAAGTAGGTACCTGTCACAATCCAGGTCGAAGAGCAAAAGTCCCAAAGTGTATTAAGATACCAGGTTCTGTCTCAATTTCTTGTCACAAGGAGAGAGAAAAGGCCCAGGTTATCTCTTGCCCTGTCCCTCCCTTAAATATGCCCCCATGTGACCCTGAAGCCATCCTTCAATACACACAATCCTAGCCTCTCCATCTGATGCCACCGGTGCGTTTGTGTTCCTGGAGGCCTGCTGTTGGCTGGCAGTCGAGAAGGAAAAGCCAACCGCTAGTACTAAGGGGTGGGCATTTGGGGGGCACTGACACAACTCAGGGCTTCCTACCTGCTGCGGCTCACGTTGACGGTCACGCACACCCTGCCCCGCCTGCACCACTGAACACAAAACAGCTCTGCAGCGCCTTTCCCAGGCCGCTGCCAGAGACGGGCACGATGCTCCTGCCCTCTAGGCACCGCCGACCTGGCTAAGTCAGGTGTCCTAGTAAATACACAGACATTAAATAAAGAAGTTAACGACTTCCATTACACGTAAACAAAAGGGTCAATGTCGTTAATCAGAGGGAGAGAAGGGGTGTGGTGGGAATTACCAGTAAGCTGATTGCGCTGTGGGAGAGTCAGCTGAGAAGCTGGTGGCACGGCTGGAAGGAACCTACAATTATCTTAGCCTATAATTACTGCATGGCAACAACAAGAAATCACTTAAGGAAAACACCACGGAGAGGCGCCTCTGACAGAGAGGGTGACCTCTGAAGAACTTGGGAAGTTTTAGCTGCGCATCCTCAGACTCGTGCGTGAGTCTTGTCAACACCGCACTCATCAGCTTGCTCAACAAATGGCTACTGAGTTTCTTCTAGGCCCGAGGCCCTCAGGCAGGCTGGCACTGAGTATATGTGAAGGGCCAGGCCAGCGCCCTGGGAGCTCAAGCTGAGCATTTGGAGAATCTAAACTACATGAGAGATTTTTAAAGACTTTAAATTAATTAACTAATTAATTTTTACATTTGTGTGTGTGTTTGTGCAAGAATGCGTGTGAGCACCTGATTGTCAAGCATGCACGTGATGGTCAGAGGACAATTTGAGGAAGCTGGTTTTCTGCTTCTGTCACAGAAGTTCAAGAGACTAGAGCTCAGGTCGTCAGGCTCAGCAGCAAGAGTGCTTGCCTGCTGAGTCCTCTTGCTTACCAAGGAGATTTTTGAGAAAGCAAGCGGAGGACCACTATTGAGGTAGCCAGAGTGTTTTGGAGCACAAAGAGGGTGAACCAGTTTGGTTCAAACTGTGGATTGAGGAAAGCTTCCTGGAGGAAATAACATTTATTAGGACCTAAAATAGTAGGAGATGGTTATTTAAAAAAAAATGGACTCAGGGTTGGAAAGCGATGGAGTTGAGTGAAGCAGCCAAGAGCTGCAAACCATTTGGGTGGTTGGAGGTCAAAGCAGGAGGACACAAGCAGAAGACAAACATGAGGCTCTTAGTAGGTGATGAAGACGGAGCTCCTCAGGAAGCCAGTAGGAACTGGGGTCACTAGTGTTGACACGTTTCTCCCCATCTTGGAGCCCAGTTCCTGCCTGTTGCGTCACAGCACGGAGCAGATTCTGTTTCGCAGCACTGAGCAGACTCCACGTGAATCAACACTATGGACGAGTTCTCCACCCTGGTCAACTGTGGTAGCTGATGGTCCTCACCACAGTCGTTCATCCGAGCCAAAGCCTTCCCCAACCACAGAGGCTGTCTTTTCATTGGTTCTGCTTATTCCAGAAGCAGAAATCAGTAAGAAGAATTTTCAAAACAGACTGAATAGAGAGTCTTCTCCACAGTAGACCGGATGCAAGGTAATGTGTTCTGCAATGTGTGGGATTTGAGCTCAGTTCGAATCTAGGTTTTACCATAAACTGCGAGCGGCTGAGGAAGCCTCAGCTCCCAGCCTGCGGACAGCCTGCAGACAGCCTGCAGACAGCCTGCGGACAGTAGGTTATGCTGTGCCAGATTTAGCCTTGTCCATGGCTAATAAAGCTTGGCATGCGTGTTCTGTCTCATCACACTTTTATTACTAGCCTTCTTAAATTCTGGAATGAAGCAGCGTATTAATCGACTGCTGCACGAATTCATTCATTCATTCATTCACAGTGTGCACTCCCTATACTAACAAAATCGAGATACTGGTCCCTTGCGTGGCTTACAGGATGGAGGCAGAAATCATAGGAGATAATCTATGTGGAAGCACCTTGTAGAGCATGTGCCGGTACAGCTAACGTGAGCCTGGGTGTCATGCTGGAAAAATTCTTTACCCTTTTTAGTCCCATTAACATGATTTGTCAATTTCCTTTCTTCTCGAATCTGTCCACCTCTCTTTAATGCCCTTCGCAAAGCCGTTGTTATCTTTCCGCTGGACCACCGCCAGATGTCTCGTGGATAGCTCCCTGCCCTCACAGCCCTCTAAACCGTTTATTTTAGATAGTGCTTGGTATCTTAAAATGCAAATCTGACTTGGTGATGCTTGCCTTAAATATGGTTCAACAGTCTCCACTGCTCTAAGAATAGAACCCCAGATCCTCAGCTGCACCCTAGCCTCGGTGTTCTTTCTCCTGTTCCCAGCATTAGCGATTCTGCATGCATTGGTCCATCTTCCTTAACACCCCAGCTAGCCAGGGACAAGTTATCCTCCCAGCTTTTCAGTTTTCCCACCATGCCTGGCCCCCACTCCGAGGTCTAAGAGCACAGCGGTCATCTTTGATAGCGCCTATCTCAAAGGCAAATTGAACTGTCCAAGCCGTTTTAGGCACCCAGAAGTATTTGTCTCCCCCTGCTGGAATACAGACTTCTCAGAGACAGAGAAACATTGATCTAATTTATTACTGTATTAGCAGAGCCTGGAATAGTTTCTGGTGCACAGGAGTGGTCAAAATACTTTTTGTCCATTGTTGAATACACAAATCCTTCTTTGGGACACACCAGTGAGGGGCTGGAGTTCTGCAGAGGTGTGAGAGCCACAGGGAGCTGGATGACTGATACTTGGAGTCAATCTCCTTCCTTTCCACATCTGTCCCTGGCTAAACCAAACCACAGGGACAAACCACAGACAGCCATGTCTGTCTTGTCCCAGGCTCCTCCAAAGTGCCCATACGGAAACTGCCAGAGGCTGGATATTGCAAAGGTCTCATGGGAATTCCACCACGAGAGGAGAGTGTCTTTGGTTGATGGTTTGAAATGGAAAAGAAACCCTCCTAAAATGGAGCAAGCTCACAGCTTTGTCCATTGCCCACCCAAGTAGAACTCCCAGCAAACATGGTTGTTTAATAAAACCTTCTTTTTCCTTGAAAGTTTTTACTCTTTTTAGTACTAATTTATAAATACATACTCATGATACAGGGTACAAAAGGATGAAGAAAGTCTTACTGCCGGGCACTGAATGTCCTTGTGCAGATGCCGGAACTTTCTAGAAATGCTCTGGGTAAATACGAGCAAACTCACAGGCAGCCTTTACACAGAAGCAGCACAAACTGCTCATTGTTCTGTGACTCATTATTTTAAATTAATAATAATTCTTGAAAATTGCTCCATATCTGTTTATAGACAGCAATTGCCTTCCTTCACACTTGTGTTCTACTAAATTCATGCATCATTGATTATTAATTATTAATATTAATCATATTAATTAATATAAACAAACATTAATTATTAATCAATGTTAAGATATATTTATACCTTACTTGTGGATGTTTAGATTACTGTTCATCTTTTGCTTTTTAAAGAATCAATGCATTGGCTATAATTGTATAAACTCATTTTGTTCAATTGGAGCAGCTGAATCAAAGGAATTAACTTTAATGGAATCAGAGAGATGGCTAGAGGTTAAATGCACTTGTCGCTCTTACAGAAGACCCAGGTTCAGTTCCCAGTACCCACTTGGTGGCTTATAACTTATAACCCAGTTCCAGAGCATCCAAGATCATCTTCTAACCTTCTCAGGTTCTTGCATACATGTGGTATACCTACATACACTCAGGAACACACACCCATAATCATTTTAAAAGAATACGTTTTTAATTGTTACTTTATGCGTATGGGCATTTTGCCTGAATGTATATATGTCTGTGTGCTGTGTGTATGCCTGGTGCCTGCAGAGGCCAGTCAAGGCCATAGGATCTCCTGGGACTAGAATTATAGGCAGTTGTATGCCACCATATGTGTGTTGGGAATTGAACTTGAGTCCTCTGGGAGAGCATTCTCTAAACGACAGAGCCACCACTCTAGCCCCTACAGTTATAGTTTGGATCCATCTGTAATTCATTTATGTGGTCTAACAGGAAGTCAAGTTCATGGCAAACTAATGTCCCCAAACCCCGTTGCTAATGAATCTTTTTCCTTCACCGATTCAAAGTACAACATTTAGTACATTTAATGAGTACATTTCTAAGTTATAAGGATTATCGTGTTTTAATAGCTGGGAACCCTGACCATAGGTCATTGCTGCTTTAGAAGTCTCCTTTTGAAACTTGGAGTCAGTTTACCTAGTTTCCGAGGAAAATGTTTTGATGTTCTTGCGGGGGCCACATTAACCTTAAGCTCAGCCTAGGGAGTCCTGAGGCCTCCTATCCAAGAGCGTGACCTACACTTTTATCTGTTCAAGTCTTCTTTTCATTCTTCAATAGTTTCTCTCACAGCCTTTACAGATTCCTCAGGTTTATTTCTGAATATTTCATCTTTCATTGTTGTTAAGAACTATAAGTTAGGGCTTTAATTATGTTTACAACTGCTTACTGACTACAGGTATGGAAATTACTGCATTGGTTTCAATAATGCTGGTGCAAGCCAGATCCTAGCCAGTTTTTATCGTCATCTTTAGATTTGTGTTTTCTAGGAAAAATTAAATAATGACAAATTAACTTCTTCAATTCTTAGGAGAAAATTATTATTGGGGTGTAGGTGGCAGCAGTTTCTTCTTCCTTTTTATTTAATTTATTTATTTTGCATTGTAATATTCTTCAAGCAGATAACAGTTAGAAGTTTTAAAAGTGTGACCAGCAGAAGCATCTTCCTGTCCCACCCCGGCTTCCCAGTCCACAGGAACCAGAGCTTTTGCAGTCTGTTCTGTGTCCTTCCACGGGCACAGGCATCTCACACACCAGGTGCCCCTAAGTGTGCCCCTGAACACACACTGGGAAGCCCAGGCGAAGAGCCAGAAGCCAAGGAGACAGACAGGCCATCCTCTCCTGTGTTGTTATCCTTAATAACTAAACAAGGAGGAAGTGGAAAGGCTAGAGCTGAGGCCCAAACCATTCTAAACCTTCTCTGGTTGGCTGTTCCCGACCAGGTAGTCTTGGAAGAGCCAGGTCCCTGGCTTCTGCATTTTGTTTTTCAACACACTATTTCCTTATCTCTTCCAAACAGATGGGTTACAGACATTCACACGGTAAGTGGCTGCTCAGAATTTTCTTAGGACCAGAGATTCAGAGGGGGATGCAGACCCACAGCTTGCGACTGTGTCTAGAATCAGTCAGATGACATCTCCAGGGGTCTTGAGGTCATTGAAGAATCGGGGTCTCTCCCAAAAACTCTCACTCCAGCCTGGCAGACAGAACCCTGCCTAGGCCTTCTGGCTAAGAGCGATCGTGGGGGAAACGGGGTCACTCCCAGCAGCTGGCCTGGGAGATAGCAGCAAGAAGGGAGTAGCAGACAAGAAACCTGTCGGGAGGCTCACACGGGAGCGAGAGAATTTGCTTTTTACAAACCAACGGAAGTGTTCCATCTTTTCAGTGTGAAGAGAGATTAGTAGAGAGAGCCCAGAGCCCAGAGCCCAGAGGCAACAAGTCAAGGCCAACATTTCCTGTGTGGTGTGCAAGGGGATCCGAGTAGCCTGTGGCCATGGGACAAGGTATGCTAAGCCAGTTCCTGGCTGTTAGGGCGGTCATCAAGTCGTGTTTTATTAAAGGAAATAGGCTTGGTGATGGAGGTGAGGTGACAGTAGTGTGTGTAAGGTGTGAGGGGGAGGGAGGGAGGGAGGAGGTGGCGGTGTGAATAGGGGGTGGGTGGTAGTATGGTAATTTTAATTATAATGATGATAGTGGAATGGTGAGGGTGATTATCACGAATTTATATTCATAGCCCAAGATCAACATAATGTAAATGGTTATCACTCTCTAGGTTGTGATACACCTGGTAAGCTGGCCAGTTTTCATGTCAGCTCTGTAAAGTTTTTCTGGCCTGACCAGACTCTCCACGGACGCAATTATCTAAGTCAGACCAAATCAAACCGAATTAGAAAAAGCCCGGGTCTAATGATGGATGCCAGGGCTCCTGGGAAGGAGAACCGGAGAGACGACATGTTTGATCTCTGGGGCAGTTTAAATGGCCTGTGGGGGGATCTTGACCCTCTATGTGGAGGGGTCACCGTTCTGGCAGGCTTTCTCAGAGGTGGAGTCTGGACTCAAACATTGCAAAATGGATGTCAGGGGCTGGGTTGACACTTCCAACCAAACACCCCAAACCTTTTGGGAGAAGGATGTTAGGGGCTGGGGCTGGGGCTGGGGTGACGCTTCCAACCAAACA
The DNA here is from genome assembly GCF_014885135.2 of Alexandromys fortis. Lineage (NCBI taxonomy): Eukaryota > Metazoa > Chordata > Mammalia > Rodentia > Cricetidae > Alexandromys > Alexandromys fortis. The sequence goes on from NW_026067902.1 coordinate 17,823,510, forward strand.
AGCTCGGCACAGGCTAGAGCCATTTTGGAAGAAGAAACTTCAACTGAGAAAATATCCCCACCAGATTGGCTGGTGGGCAGGCATGTGGTCCGTTTTCTCAATTGATGATTGATGTGGGGGACCCCACCCACTGTGGGTTGCGCTATCCCTAGGCAGATGGTCCCCGATAGTATAAGGTAGGCTGAGCAAGCCAGTAACTGGCACTCCTCCACAGCTTCTGCGTCAGTTCCTGCCTCTAGGTTCCGGTCCTGACTTCTCTGGATGATGGACTACCCATTGTAAGATGAAATAAGCCCTTTCTTCCCCAACACACAATAATAAAGATGCCTGGGAAATCTGGAGGCTGTCATATCTCCAAGTCTAACAGGAGGGAAGGGGCGGTAGGATTCACCGAACAGTATAATGAGAAGAGAGAATTATGAAGCAATCAAACAGACTAAGGGGGTGTAGAAACTCCGGGGGAGTCTGCGGTGAGTGTCTGCATAGATGAAGCCTGAGCCCCCAGCACCTCTGAGGAACCCTTCTTAGGGCTGATCCCATGTTCTTGTCCGCCATCAAGGGAGCACAAATTAACTAGGAAATGAACTGTGTCCAGCATCCTGCTGGGCGGAAGACGCAGAACTAGAATAGGCATAGTCCCTTAGCAGGCTCCCAGCAGGTGTGTGGGCCGAGAACTGTGGGTGATGCCTATAAAATGGGGCGAGTTATTTAGGGAAACAGAGTACTGTGGAAGCTGCAGACCGAGCTCCCGGTGAGGCTTTAGAGGCCATGCCTTTATGTATTGAAAGGGGAGGATGCACCTTTCGGGTAAAAAGAAGCCAGGAAGCCTTCCAGATAGAACCAGAGTTCAGAGGATTCTGAAGGATGGCTCTTGCCAGGATTCTGTGGTTATTAGGTAGGCCCAGGGTACCTGGGCTCAAATCGTGTGGCAGCCCACCCTTCCACCACCCAGTCCTAGTCAACATCCCATAGAAGATGGGCTCAGTCCGGGGCCCAGAACCAGTGTGCAGAGAGGAGTCAGTGCTGACTTCCGCCACGGCTGTTGCTCGCTTTACAAATCCCAGCCTAGCTGAAGCTAATTTTCTCTACTGACATGACCTGAACACCTCACTAGTAGGTGAGAGAGAGACACGATGCAAAGGGCACCAGGGTACCCCTGGGCACAGGGGTACCAGGACCAGCAGTGCAGGGAGGTTTTACATCTTCAGAGTCAATGTGCCAGTTCTTTCCCTCAGTATTGTCATTGTACATCATCATATATCTACCCCTTCACTATGACAGGAGCCGTCGGGAACACAAGCTCTTTCCCCACTGTTCCCTCTGCTCTTGAGCCCTTAGCCACGATGTTCGGTGACTGAAGTGGGAGTCTCCGGCACTTGTCAATACATGTCCTGGAGCCCAAAGGACTGAGTGTCAGGATCAGATCATTCCTTAGTCCATCCTTGCAAGCAAAGGCCACAGCTCCTCCCTCTCAGCGGCTGAGCCCATGCAAACACTACAAACTATTTTTTGCTGTGGAAGCTCCCAGTGGAGATTCGTGTATACATGAATAATTAAACTTTAATTTTTTTGGTCCTGTTCCTTCCTTTAGGATCGCTAAGCATTTATTATTTTTCAAAACATTTTATTTGTTTATATTTTATGTGTATGAGTGTTTTGCCTGCATGTATGCCTGTATCCCATGTGTGTACCTGGTACCTCTGGAGACCAGAAGAGGGCATTGACCATTCTGGACCTGGAGCTATAGACAGTTGTAAGTTGCCATGTGGATGTTGTAATCAAACCCAGGTCCTCTGGAAGTACAGTCAGTGGTCTCAATCACTGAGCCATCTCTCAAGCCCCTGTTGAGCATTAAACAAAATTCCTTGTTCCTAGTTTTTTGCTCTCTGTGTAAAAGAAAGATTGAGAGTCTTTCATAGTAACTGAGGCCTGTGTAAAATAAATATTGAGATTCTTAGTAACTGAGGCCACCACCTTCCAAGTGGCATGAGACAGTGAGAATACACATTATCTCAGGGGAGCTGGTTCTATTCTCAGCCTCACTCTTGTTGTCTTTAAGACAAGAGAATTTGATTCACTGATCTCCACACCAGCCCCAATATTATATATGATTGCATGAAGAAGAAGAAGAAGAAGAAGAAGAAGAAGAAGAAGAAGAAGAAGAAGAAGAAGAAGAAGAAGAAGAAGAAGAAGAAGAAGGTGGACTAGAAATGTACCTCAGTTGGTAGAGTGCTGGCCTAGTAGGCACAAAATCCATGTTCAATCCCAGCAGTGTGTAAAACACACATGTAATCCCAGCACTTAGAAGGTGCATGCAGGAGGATCATAGGTTTAAGCCCATCCTCAGCTGCACAGCAAGTTCGAGACCAGCCTGGGATACACCAGGTCCTGTCTCCAAAAAGGGAGCCTGAGTAATGTGCAAAATTCTGGATTTTATTCATTGTTTGGATTTGGAACCAGAAACTAATGTTAACATTTAATGGACCTTAATAAGTGTTTGACATGAGGCTAATGTAAAAATAATACAAACACTTAGGTATGTACATGTATAACATCATTCATTTCCCATAACTCTGCAAAGAGGGAGAATTAGTCTGAGAAGAAAACTGAAGTTCAGAAAAGTTGCTTACTTGAGATTGCACAGCTGACAAGAAATCTGAGCCCCAATGGATGGAACTAGAAAACATTATTTTGAGTGAAGTAACCTAGACACAGAAAGACAATTATCACATATACTCACTCATAGGTGGTTTTTAAACATAAAGCAAAGAAAGCCAGCCTACAAACCACAATCCTAGAGAACTTAGACAACAATGAGGATCCCAAGAGAGACATACATGGATCTAATCTACATGGGAGGAAGTAGAAAAAGACAAGATCTCCTGAGTAAATTGGGAGCATGGGGACCTTGTGGGAGGATTGAAGAAGGGAGCGGAGAGGCAGGGAGGGGAGCAGAGAAAAATGTAGAGCTCAATAAAGATAAAAAAAAAATCTGAGCCCCACTCTTGGAAGGGGCTTTTGATTCGTGTAGTTGCATATATCTCGCATCCATGACTTCCCTTTTTTTTCCCACAACAGCTCTGGGTATCAAGAGCTGTGACTTAAAGGCAGCAGAAAACAATGAGGAACACCACACCAAAGCCCTCAGCTCCCGGCGCCTGGTTTTGAGGAGGGGACAGTCCTTCACTATCACCCTGAACTTCCGTGCCCCAGTCCACAAATTTCTGAGTGCCCTGAAGAAAGTGGCTCTCGTGGCACAAACCGGTATGTGGGGCAGAATCGGGGATGTGGAGCGAGTCCCTCCCCACCAGCCTCTCTGAAGACCAAGGTGCAGGTGGTCCATACTGTAGCTGGGCCTCAAGCTGCCCTGCTCCGCAGAGGGGGCTGTTGTGAGGATGTACACAATGATATGCATGAGGAATTCTGTTACCATGATTCCAAAGTGCTCAGCAGCAGTACCACTAAGAGCTTTAGAAAAGGCTGATGGGGTCTAACTCTGGCTACACATAGCATCTAGTAGCATCTAGTCTGTGCTAATCGTTGACATCTGTATTATGCATCAGCTATCAAATCAAGAACTTCATGAGCAGTATCTAATTTGGTCCCTTCACAGGCCCTCCAGATCCACAGGTTCTGCTTCCTCAGAATCAGCCAACCGTGATGGGACAACCTGGGCAAAGTCTGTCAAGTAGTCTTTCCCTTGTCATCATCAACTCTTAAAACATACAGCACAAGGACTATTTACACAGTATTCATGTTGTATAAGGATTCACGAGTAATCAAAAGATTATTTAAAATATACAAGAATATGCAAAGCTGTGGTATTTTATATAAAGAGACATAGACATCCTTGGATTTTGGTATTACTGGAGGTCCTGGAACCAATACCCCTGGATCTGAGGGATGGTAGTGTCATTATTACACCCATTTTGTAAACGGTGACCCTTTCATAGATGTAGGTCTATAAGCACCAAGAGCCTGTGTTCCCCCCTCATCCTCTGCAGCTCCTCATTATAAGAGGACCTCTTTCCTTCTCCAAAACTAATTGGCGCCTCCTCTGTCTTTGTAATACTTTGACATATTACTCTGAGCTGTGACCTGAAAGTCCAAATGACCAACTTATTACTGTGAAATTTCAGGAGAGCAGCCTTCCAAGGCCAACAAGACTCAAGCCATATTCCCGATTTCCTCTTTGGGGGACCGAAAAGGATGGAGTGCGGCAGTGGAAGAAAGAAGTGCCCAGAACTGGACCATCTCCGTGACCACACCCGTGGATGCTGTCATTGGCCACTACTCACTCCTGCTTCAGGTTTTAGGAAGGAAACAATACCCTCTGGGCCAGTTCACACTGCTCTTTAATCCCTGGAATAGAGGTAAACTTAGACCTCAGCTAGACAGGGTAGAGGGAAGCAGAGCTAGGCTATAGCTCTAACAGGGAGCACCTGCCCCAGGATCTGTGGGCAACACCAGCATTAAATTCCAGCAGGTGCCTCCTTAGGGTCCTGTCTTGCTATCTCCGGGACTTCGTGTTAGAAGTATACTCTTGTCTTACTACCAAACTCGGGAGCCAGTTCATGCTATTTTGGATTCATTGAAATCAAAGTTCTACCCTTTACTGTAGCAGCTCAGTCATTAAGAGTGCTTGTTGCACAATCATGAGAATGAAGGCTTGGTCCCAGATCATACATAATAAGCCACGTGTCTAACAAGTGCCTGTAAAGCCATATCTAAGAGATCCAATGTGCTCTTCTGGCCTCTGAACACACAGGCACCAGAGCATTCTTGTGTATGTAAACTCAGACATCATACATTGGAGAACCATTGGCTCTGCTCGTCTGAGAGATGATCAAGAGAGGTTCAGATGGACCTTTAATCCCAGCACACAGGAAGCAAAGAAAGAATTGGGAGCCTAGGCAACTCTCTATTGCTTAGTGTTTTCATAGCCTAGAAGCTCTCTTGATGGTCTTTTAATGAGCTCAGAACCCCATGCTGTCTCCAACTCCCTAAAGTGAACAATGGTTTCTAGAAGATATCTAGGATATCTCTGAGTAAAGGCTCAGTGAGTGAAAGCAATTGCTGAACAAGCCTGATGATTTGAGTTCGCATTCCCAGAATCCAAGGGAAAACCCAATGCAATGTGCTTATAGGAAGATCAGAGCCAGAGAAAGGAGAATTTCCAGAAGCTTGTAGGTCAGTTAGCCTGCCTTACACAGTGCAGAAGAGACCCTGTCTCAAACAAGGTGGATATCTGAAATTAACACTCCAAAGTTGTTCTCTGACCTATGGTCTCTTCATGACACCCAGCCTCACCCTTGGATAAGGGAGATGGAAAAGGCACTAGGAAGGGACTGTGGTCGCCCTGGGCCAAGAGGACATTTCCCCACAGAATCCCCATGCTCCTCCCCACCCTGTCCCCTGTGATCACTCTGCTTAACCTGTGTTTAACTGCTGTGTTTATTTTGCCTTTTCCCCTGCTGCACCCTTTTGTTGTTACAAGTCTTCTAGGAAAGACTCAACAGGCACCGGGAAGCTCCCAAGGATGGTCCTGAGCCATTCTTCTGAGCCAGTAGGGCTCTCATTTACAATCTTCTGGAAACCACTAGGCTTTTGAAAGTTGTCTTGTTCCTGGACACACCTTGACTGACATAGGGGTCTGGGCCAGCTCCTGAGAAAGCAGTGGGAAGGACCTTTCTGAGTCTTCATTGGTCCCAGAGACGCAAGAAAAGGCTAAAATCAAACCCAACCTGAGCTGGGAGGGCAGAAGCCTAGGCATGGAGGACAGACCTGGCACCCTCAGGCCCTCAACTTCTTCTTGCTAACTCTGTTTCTTGCCAGATGACACCGTGTTTCTTCAGAATGAGGCTCAACGCACTGAATACTTACTGAACCAAAATGGCTTTATCTACCTGGGCACCGCTGACTGCATTCAAGAGGAGCCCTGGGACTTTGGTCAGGTAATAGCGACCTCTAGACGATAAGAGGAACTCTGCCTGTCTCATACCTCAGCACTCAGGCTGAACAAGGCTAGCAGGTGCAAAAGCCCTTCAGCAAGAATCATTTCTTGCTGGATGGTGATGGTGCACGCCTTTAATCTCAGCACTCAGGAGGCAGAGGCAGGTGGATCTCTGTGAGTTTGAGGCCAGCTTGGTTTACAGAGCGAATTCAAAGACAGGCTCTAAAGCTACAGAGAAAATCGTTTCAGTTTTGTGGTGCCTCTGTTTCTTTTGGACCACATTCCACTACTCTCTAGAGCATTCTGTTAAAGCACCTCTGCCCACAGAATAGAGACCCGTGCCCTGGCCTGACATCCAGGCAGCCAGGCCACCACTTTCCTTCCCAGCAGCCACCCCATGTTCTGACTCCAAGGACATGTAGGCTGAGTAACTCCTCTGCTTGGACTAGCTTCCTTCTCTCCCCTTAGAATATTACTTCCCCAGTCTTACAACCTTCAGGAAGATTCCCCAAGTCCTTAAAGACAGAGGAGTTGTTCCACTCTGCCATCTGCTGCCACTCCTAGAGTCTATGCTTCATTGCTATGTTACCTGAGGGGCTCCTCCAGAGTGGGAGCTAACTGGAGTCTTCCACACCCGTCTCAATGCCTGTACATACATTAGCTATTCACTCAGTAGAAATCAATGAAGTTCAATGAATTGAAATGACACAATACTGATAGTGGCACATGCCTTAAATGCCAGCACTTGGAAGGCGTAGGCAGGCAGACTTCTGTGAGTTCAAAGTTAGTTTGGTCTACACAGTTAGACACTCTTTCAAGAAAAATAAGTAAATAAAATGGCTCAATACCAATCTTTATGAGATCACACCCTATGAAGAAATTAAGGCCATAGAACAAAAGAGCAGGTGTTGGGGACACACCAGGTGTTCCAGGGAGAAGACGGGAGAACCAGAACACCACAGTGGGTGTTGAGGCAGGTAAGTGAAACCTAAGACCCAGGTTTAGGAGAGGAACAAGCTAACAGAACTGTCCTGTGAGGTCATGCCTGGCCTGGGAACCCTTCATCTCATCCCACATTGTCCCTACAGTTTGAGAGCGATGTCATGGACCTCAGTCTGGACTTGCTGAGCGTGGACAAGCAAGTGGAGAAGTGGAGCCAGCCTGTACATGTGGCCTGTGTAGTGGGCACCTTGGTAAGCATGAGGCTGGGGGACCAGAGGGAGAGGAGATGGGACTAGAGTACTCGGATGGAGGGGCTCACCTTCATGGCTCTGGAAGCTCACAGAGCACAAATATATGGCCTCTCCCAGTGTGTGGGAGATAGTCCTCAGAGAAGAGAAGGATAAGGCAAGAGAGTGAGAGATAGGTTCACCGAAGAGAAAAGCCAGGAGGGGGAGACTGGCCTGGCTTCAGTCCGACTGCTCTCACTCCCAGCCCGGCCCTGGAGGCAGAGTCCTAGGAAGGAAGATGTGCCCTGTCCTTCTCAGGGTTTACTGCTATGGTGATCTAAGGGTCTTGTTTTATTTCTAAGTGATCCTAAGAATATGCAGACCATAGAAGTGGCTTGGTGTTTCCCATATGTCTTTGTTAGGGCTAATATTGCTGTTATGAAACATTATGACTAATGACTAAGTAAGTTGGGAGAAAAGGGTTTATTATGGCATACATATCCCGAGTTACAGTCCACAGAGGCGAGCCAAGGCAGAAACTTAGAGAACAGAAACCTGGAGGCAGGAGCTGATGCAGAGGCCATGGAGGGGTTCTCTTTACAGGCTTGCTCCTCATGGCTTGCATGGTCTGCTTTCTTATAGAACTCAGGACCATCAGCCCAGGGATGGCACCACCCACCATGGGCTGGTCCCTCCCTCATCAATCAATCACTGATTATGAACATGCCCTGTGGGCGGCTGGAGAGATGTCTCAATGGTTAAGAGCACTGGCTATTCTTCCAGAGGTCCTGAGTTCAATTTCCAGCAACAACATGGTGGCTCACAATCATCTGTAATGAGATCTGGCGCTCTCTTCCAGCCTGCAGGCATACATGCAGACAGAACACTATATACATAATAAATAAAAGTCTTTTGTTAAAAAAAAGAAAGAACATGCCCTACAGGCTTGCCTACAGTCAAATCTTATGGAGACATTTTCTTAATTGGAGTTATCTTCGCTCAGATGACCCTAGCTTATATCAAAGTTAACATAAAACTATCCAGTACTCCACACCCATAAAATTCTCTCCGAGAAGTAATACATTCTCCATTTCCTCTCATATCTCTCAATCTCCTTCTGAAAGGCAGGATGTGGGTCAAGTCTATTCTATGAGAAGGAGGAGGCTTGAGATAGTGGCCTCCAGGACCCAAGCAAACAGCATTGAGTTGGGGCAGAAGAAGCTGAGGACCAGCAGACCCAGCTCTCATGCTCCACCCCATGGCTGATGCTGGAGAAAGACTTAGACAACTAGGCCTGGGTCTGGCTCTGAGATTATAAACGGGCGAGGGGATATAGGCTGGAGCCTCCAGTGTGCTTGTTTGACAGGCTCCAGGGATTGAGTCACATGCTTGGCAAACCAATGAACACTCCTTGCTGGCTCCTGGAAGCCATCCAGCCCCAGGACTCCCACTAACAACCACACATCTGCCCCAACAGCTGCATGCTCTCAGGAAGAAGAGTGTCCTGCCTATTTCACAGACCCACACTGCCCAGGAAGGGACCTTACTGTACAAGCGACGGGGCAGTGTGCCCATACTGCGGCAGTGGCTCACTGGGCAAGGACGACGTGTGTATGAGAGTCAGGCCTGGGTGTTCACTGCTGTTGCTTGCACAGGTACAGGGCAGGTAACACACAGGTCAGTCTTCCGGGCTATTGCAGTGTCTGGCCTGCATCTTGAGATGTCCCTTGGCCTCCCATGTGGGGAGGACAGCTCCTAAAGCAGGCACTGCCTCCTCTCCACAGCCTTCCCCTACCTGTTTCCCCACCAGCTGCGTCTTCTCTTTTCCCTCAGCAAATCGGAGCTCATTTACAAACTCTGCTCCAAACTTACTTTCTCCCCCAAAACATCCTCACCTGTCCCTCACAGAGCAAGCCTCAGTGCTTCTGAGTCACCCCCCCCCCGCCCCCGCCGGCTCTATATTCCTGTGCTGTGTAATTTGTGTGCCATTTACCAGCCTTCATCCATGTGGTTCGGACTCCTCCTCGTCCCACAGTGTCACCTGACATTTAAGGCAGGTCCTGTCCAGCCTTGGACTTTTCTGCCCCTCGGTCCCTGATAGTTTATGCCTCTTCCATGCAGTGCTACGTTGCCTGGGAATCCCAGCACGCGTCGTTACTACATTTCCTTCAGCCCAGGGTACCCGTGGGAGCCTGCTGGTGGATGAATACTACAATGAGGAGGGGCTCCAGAATGGAGAAGGACAGATGGGCCGTATCTGGTGAGGAGCCTAAAGGAGAAAGGGTTCCATAGTGCCAACCAAGTTCCATGTGGAGCCGCTTGCTTGCAGAGTCCTGAGCTAACAGCAGAGCATAGGTTCAGGATTCTTATAGGATGCTAAGGGTCAGTGATGGGGTGTACCCCTCCTAGGAGAATCATATTTCTTTCTATGCAGTGCCCTCCAGTCCCTATGGCAATGACTCCCTAAAGCCATGTTTCTAGATTCTCTTCCATATGCCCTTTTTTCCCCCCACTTGAAGTTTTTGTTTTTCTTTGCTACTTTTAGGATCTTCCAAACTTCTGTAGAATGCTGGATGAACAGACCTGATTTGTCCCAGGGTTATGACGGATGGCAGATTCTGCACCCAAGAGCTCCTAACGGAGTTGGAGGTAAAGCCCAAGGGTGGGCCCAGGACAAACCAGGGCTGCAAGAGCTGAAGAGGTCCCTTGAACAGGATCTAGGATCAGCATGTGGTCCAAAGAGGGTCTTCATCCTCTAAAGCAAGACAAGTCATGATGATGGCCAGATGATGCCAACAGGATCAAGGGGTAAAGATGTCCACTACCCCATCACAGACTGCATGAACACTAGGCCCACTCCAAGCCATGGGCAATGAAGAGGAAAGGGTCTTAAGATAGCTATGGGTATTCTGGAGTAGGGCCTGGCGGGGTGAGATTTGTCTGTGTATGATTGAAAGGGGCCACACAGGAAGAACAAGCCTAGAGAGGGAAACTTCAAGCAGCCAAAGAATGGCGCCTCCTTGCCCTAGAACAAAACGGTCAGAGCCCGGCATGTAGAAAAAGCAATCAAGAAGGTAGCCTGCTCATAGCCGATTAGTATTATGGCTGTGCGTCAATTATGTTCCTCTGAGGTCTTTCCTGTCCAGCCTCTGGTACAGGTTAGGACCTAAGAGTATTTTCACTGTATAACTGGTTCATCTGTGATAGTTTCTCAGAAAGCCTGTCTACTTCCTACCTCTGACCTTGATCCTGGAGAAGGAAAAAATAATGTACGGGAAAAGGACCGACACAATGAACTCTAAACGGAGCAGGGGTCTCAGTGGTTCTTCTGCTCATCTGCCTTTCTCTCCCTCAGCCCTAGGATCCTGCAGTCTGGTCCCAGTCAGGGCAGTCAAGGAGGGGGAACTGCAGGTGGATCCAGCGGTATTAGATCTTTTTGCTGCGGTAAATGCCAGGTGTGTGGTCTGGAAGAGCTGTGAAGATGGGACCCTGGAACTGACCCAGTCCAGCAAAAAGAACGTGGCTGGCAGCATCAGCACCAAGGTCGTGGGCAGTGACCGCTGCGAAGACGTCACCCAGAACTACAAGTATCCTGAAGGTGCTGACCAGCAGAGGGAAGGGCCTACTCAGACAGATGCAGGCCAGAAAGAGTCTATCAAATAAAAGGAGGTTTTTCAGCCCTTGCTGACGCAACTGCCAGTTTGGATCGGTCGGTTCTGCCCTGTAGGAGGCTGAGGTGTTCAGGATGAACGACAGTGTTCTTGGCTTTTGTTCATGAGATATCAGTCCCTAACCCCAGCCAGTTCTGATAGCCAAAACTGTCTTCATTTATTTTCAAATGTCCTCTGGTGTGTGTGTGTGTGTGTGTGTGTGTGTGTGTGTGTGTGTGTGTGTGTGAAAATTACCCCCACTAGAGACTGTTGTTATGAAACGAAGCACTAAACTGAGCTAATCCGTCTGAAGACTTTCAGGGCCTATGGAGAGGATGTTACTCCTCTCTTCCTCCCTTCCAAGATTCCCCAACTATTTCTCTCTATTAGCCCTTTTGTCTGTCAGTCCAAATCTGGAGGCCTGTAACTCCCTGGAGCCTTCCCCTTCACAACACTGTCCTTGCCTGACTCTGTCTTCTGCACTCTTTCCCACGACCTCGTTAATTAAGGAGCTTCCTTACCTCCTGCCTATAGGATGGCAACTCCCTGGCTCTGGTCTCTCCATCACAGGTCCCTTTTCTACTTCAGTTCTGAGAATGAACGTTCTAAGACATGAATGTCCTTGTCTCCTCACTCAAGAATATCTTATGGCGCCTTTGCCCTAAGTCCCTTAGGTCCTCATGTCCCTTCACACATGAAAAGTCAATTTCTTGCAAAAATGTCTCCAGCAACAACACTGACTTGTTAAAAGACTTGTTTTCCTTATGCAAGGGCAAATTCAAAGCCCGAGACATTTGCAAAGTCGTTTAGGATCTTAGTATCCGGGAAGAAGAGGTATATAAAATTTCAATCCTACACATTTACCAGAAAGATCTGTACCTGCTGGATTGGAAGTCTGTTTTGTCTCTTCTATTCTTCAGGGTCCCCTGAAGAAAAAGCGGTCCTGGAAAGAGTCCAGAAAGAAAGAAGGAAACGCTGGAAAGACAAAGGCGTGCGTCCTCCGAGTCCTGAGCCTGCTGACCCTCTGTACCTGTTCTTGGACACACCTAGCTCTCTCCCTTTGAGAGGGAATGGCCAAGTCTCAGTGACCCTGATTAACCCCACTGACCAGGAGAAGGAGGTTCACCTGGTGATTAGGGCCCAGGCTGTGTACTACAATGGAATCTTTGCTACTGATCTCTGGAGGCAGAAGCAGTCCTTCAGGCTTAGAACCAACCAAGGTAACTCTCACTGACTCCTGCACACCCCTGGTTTTATCTTGGGCTCCCCCCACAGGTCTCTAGAGATGGCTTTTAGCCCATTGGTACTCACACTCTCTCATTCATTCATTCAACACATTTGTAATTGTCACTTGGCCTGACAAAGGCGAGAGACCTACAATTCTAATCAGATAAGTAAACCAACCCAGTAGGTACAAGTGGGGTGGGGAGGAGGCTTAGTAGCAGTTGAAATCCAGAAACTAAAGCCAGGCTAACCTGGCAGCACTCAGAAATAAGACACCAAGTGGGTAGGAGAAATAGGACTCGCGAATGTGGATGTCTGCCTGTGCTTGGGGTGAGTCACCAGGAGAGGAGAAACGCAACTCTTGGGAGAAAGATGAATCGAGTTATCGCATGTTTTGTTAAAAGCCCTCGAGACATCCAAGTATTCAGCCAGCCAGCAGGCAGCAGAGAACTTAAACACAGAGTTCAAGATTTAGTCCATTAGCTGGATGGTGGTGGCGCACGCCTTTAATCCCAGCACTCGGGAGGCAGAGGCAGGTAGATCTCTGTGAGTTCGAGGCCAGCCTGGTCTACAAGAGCTAGGTCCAGGACAGGAACCAAAAAGCTATGGAGAAACCCTGTCTCGAAAATCAAAAAAAAAAAAAAAAAAAGATTTAGTCCATTTTGGAGAGCAAGCACAGAAATCCCAGGACAGAGGGAGTGCCCTAAAACCCAGAGCTGGAGGACAGCCTGTAAGAGGAGAGGGTAAGGATAGAGCCGCGGTCACACCAGCACCTCGTAATGTATGGAACACTTCGGGGGGAGGGGTGGGATGAGGGAGACAGAATTCTGAGTCTGAGGGGACAAGAACACTCAGCAAGGCTGGCAGAGAGGTCACGAGATGTCCAGGTTGAAGACCATGGGCTGGGAAAATGACCTGGCTGAGAGACAATGACGAAGGCTGGCTTCCAGGGGTTCAGATGAATTGAACTCAGAAGTGACACAGTGCAGTTCTTCCTAAGGCACCATGGGGAAAGGAGAGACTAAGTGGAGAGTCACCAGGGACAGCTGGTAGAGAGAGGGCGGTGTGATTCTTTGGTTTGTTTTGAAGATGGATCTGCTCAGATGCTGAGCACAAAAGCTGAAACATTGGGAGAGGTGGGTTAAAGATGACAGCACAGACTCTGGGAAAAATAACCAATCGGAATGACTATAACTCAGCATTTACTGAGCACTTAATATTTGCCAGAAATGGTGATGAACACATTATATGCTTAATCTCATTATTCTCACAACTTTATGAGAAGAGTATCATTCTTAGCCAGCAGAGGAAACTGAGACACAGAGAGGTTAAATGATTTGCCTGAGGTTACACAGCTCATCAGCAGGGGATGATGGTGGAACACATTTAAAAAGCACAGGACTCATCACGGACAACGGGATAGAACACCCCTCCCCCCAGGAGGAGGTCTGTTTGTAGGTTGAGAACGGGAACTAGAGCTTGAGAGAGTCCCATTTGTTAACGTTTCTATGAAAAAGGCAGGAGAAGGGGAAAAGGGGCGGGAACCGTGTAAGCATCTATTCAGCAACTGCTGTGTGTTGAATTTTGAGATGGACACTTCACTCGAAGTGTGTCCCATAACACAAGTCATCCCACCACTTTTAGGCACAATGCCATGGCTCGTTCTACTTCACAGGAACTTTTCTACGACCCTAGTGAGGCAGTCTGCTGGGAGCGCTGGCAGAGATGGGCATGGGACAGGGATCTTGGATAAGTGTGGGGTAGCCATAGGGAATGCAGCATCGTTCTGACCTCAGTGAGACCCTAAGTCCTCTGTCATTCGTGAAACTATGATTTGATTCTGGCGTGCATGCACTCCGTGCTTTGTACTGACTTGCCTGTTGTATGTTGCAGTGCTGAAAATATCCACCAACCTGTCCTTCTCCAATTTTGAGCAAGACCCACCGGAGAACAGCTTCATCAGAGTCACAGTCATGGCAACACACTCTCACGCCAGCCTCAGCTGCTTTGCTCAGGAAGATGTAGCCATTGGCAGACCGAATCTTATCATCAAGGTGGGCACTCCTCCTTCACTCAATTACTCTTAGCTGCTGCCATGCCGGACTGTTGGGTGGAGAAGTTAGGGGAAGGGTTAGGAGGCGTGGTCTTGTTAGACAAGGTGTGTCACTAGGGCTGGGCCCATCACAGTCTCACTCTTTTGTATTGTGACCCATTGATTTATAACCAGGACCATTTATGTGGCCATGCATTTCAAACTATCCATTGGTGCCTGGTGGGCTCACCAGTGGTAGACAACTGAAAACGACTGTCCCTTCTGCAGAATCTATCAGTAGCCAGTAGTTCAGCAGGATAGGGAGTGTCTGATGAGTCTCTTCCGGCTCCATGGTTGGCTGCTGGCAAGCCCAGTCTTGTGCGATGTCAATGCAGGTGACTGCAGCTGCTGTGACGCGTCTGACATGGCTGTCTTGTGTCCCGAAGATAGCATTTCCCAGCCAGTTTCCTTAGCTCACATCCCTTCCATCCCTCTTCTGTAAGGTCCTTTGAACCTTAGAGCAGGTGGTATAAATGTCCTGCGTAGGGCCAAACATTCAACCATCACTTATTCCTAACACCTTGACAGCCATGAGTCCCTGCACTGTTTTGACAGTGTTGGCGGGACAATGGAAGCTTTGCCTTGTGCCCTTTATCGCAGTACAATGTTCACGAGGTGAAACTGTACTTGTGACTCAGATAACGGATTCCTGGAGAGCAACATACCCAATATCATAAAGCACAGTCCTAAAATGCTATCGCCCTTCTTTTTTACAAGTCTACCAAGGCTGAAGTGAGTAAGACCTTCACTTTCAAGAAGCTCTAATTAGATAAAGTAGATACAGCATTTGTCTTCTGTGTAAGTGTAGGAAGAAAAACCACTTGATTTCAACTGTTGGGTTTGGGCACAGCTTCATGAAAGAAATAACACTCATGCTGAATCTTGAAAAATGGGTTCACGTTTAGTTATGCATTTGGGGAAGGTCATTAAAGACTGACGAAGCACGAACAAAAGGAGTCCTAGGGGTGTCATTTAGTCAAGGATGGATGAAGTTAGAGAAGTGGATAGGGGACAGACACTATAGGAACCAGTCTAAACTGACTTCCAAAGATGATGCAAATGTCTCTAAGACTCCGAAACAAAGAAAGGAGCCACAGAAACCGTGTGTGGTGTGGCACTGGAGAGTGCACTTGCAGAAAGATTGGAGGAAGGGCAAAGAAGCCTCCTGAGCAGGCTGGCTCAGGGAGGCAGAGACGAGAGGGGTTTGAGGGCATGCACAGCAGAGGAAGGCATGCCTGTGGCTCTGCATCCTTGGCCTTTCTCCACATGTTCTGTCTTCCTACAGATGCCAGAGAGAGCAGAACAGTACCAGCCGCTGACTGTCACAGTCAGTATGAAGAACTCCTTAGACTGTCCCATGCAGAACTGCATCACCTCCATCTTTGGAAGGGGACTCATTCATAGAGAGAAGCGATACAGGTAAGAGAGTGTAAGCGGTAGCCAGTCTTTCTCTGTCCTGCCCCCAGGTCCCAAACAACAACACCAAGACTTCTTATTCATTATACAAGCTAGTTAATTAATTATCTTAGACTTGTCTCACTAGCTATTATTAAATTAACTTACTTTTATTCATCTATATCTTACCATGTGGCTTTTAACCTTTCTTTCATTCTGTATGTCCAACTCCCTCCATGTCTCATTGGCATCTCTTCTGTGCCTCAATTATCTTCTCCTACTTGCTCTCTCTGCCCAGAAATCCCACCTATATGTCCTGCCTAACTATTGGTTATTCAACCTTATTAAACCAATCACAACAATATATCTTCATACAGTGTACAAAGATCCCACAACAGTAAGCTTCTTACCCCACTGAAAGATCTCAACTGGTTTGAACTCACTAATTTAAAAACGATAATCTATCATTTTGCCATATCTCTGAAGACAGAGCAAATATCCCCAGAAGTTGAATTAAAGCTACCAAATGGCTTATCTCATTCTAGAACCACCACATCAACAGAATGAGGGGATATTGGAGATTGTGAGGGCACCACATAACCCCCACCACCTTACCTGTCCTGATATTCAGAAAGAGCCTAGGTATTACTGGTGAAGAAGGAAGGATAGATCTGGTACCAGAGAACACACAGATAGGACATACTGTCTCTCAGTGTAACAAAGAATTGTACTCTGCCGATCTCCACCACAGCATACAATTTGATTTAATTCCTTTCACTTCTATTCCTTTCACCGCCCTCCATGTCCTTTTGTGTATGGATCTTTAGCAATGTGCAATGTCTACTGTTGCTTCATTAACTTATATAGCTGTTATGTCTAATTGTTCTCATCTATTTGTAAAGTCTATTTCTTCAGCTACACAATACTCCATGTGCGCATCCACCACTTCCTACTGCTCCATGATGACAGGCAACGAATACCTCTGTCTCCCTTAACTAGGGTTTCTATGGCTGCAAAGAGACACCATGACCATAGCAACTCTTCTAAAGAAAAACATTTAATTGGAGTGGCTTACAGTTTCAGAAGTTCAGTCCATTATCATCACGGTGGGGTATGGTGGTGTACAGGCAGACATGGTGCTAGAGTAGCAACTGAGAGTTCTACATCTTATGTAGGCAAAAGGAAGTGACCTCAAAGCCCATGCCCACAGTGACACACTTCCTCAACAAGGCCACACCTGCTTCAATGAGGCCTCTGAGTAGTACCCTACTCTATGAGTTTATGGGATCCAGTTACATCCAAACCACCACATGTCACTCTCTGGCCCCCATAACTTTGGAAAATTTTCATAATACAAAATGTATTTAGTCCAAAAGTCCCCATAGTCTATTACAATCTTAATAATGTTTAAAAGTTCAAAGCTCAAAGTCTCTTCCAAGAGTCATGCAATCTCTTAACTGTGATCACCTATAAAATCAAAATCAAAAAACAGATCACCTATTTCCAACATATACTGGCACAGGATATATATTATCGTTCCAAGACATAGGGAAGCAAGCATAGGGAGGAAATACTGGACCAAAACAAGACTGAAAACCAGCCGGCAAACTCCAGACTCTGCAGCTGATGTCTGATGTCAGAGCTCTCTTCACATCTCCAATTCTGTTCAGCTTTGTTGACAGCAACACACTTCTTTCTCTTGGGCCGGTTCCACTCCCTGTTAGCAGCTCTCCTCAGCAGGTATTGCGGCTCTGGTTTCTCCAACATCTAGGGGTCTCCAAAGCCATTCAGGTTTCAACTTCACAGCTTCATACAATGGCCTCTCTAGTCCAACAACTAGGGACACTCTGCCACACACCTGGCCTCAGTAGCATTCCCTAGTTGTGGAGAAAGATTCCATAACCCCTTTCCTGTATCCTTGACTCTAAAGCCAGAGCCATGTGGCTGAAGCTGAGTTCTGCTACTTGCTGGGGCTGGAACATGACCCTCTTATTCAACCTCATCTTGACAAGCTTTCTGTCTGTCCTTCACTGCCTTAGCTTGGCTGTCCTTGAACTTGCTCTGGAGACCAGGCTGGCCTCAAATTCAAGAGATAGCCAGCCTTTCCCCAGCTGGGATTAAAGAAGTGTCCCACCACACCCAACTCTAAGCTTTTTTTTTAGTTCATTTTCACAAGATGGAAGTTTGGATGAGTGAGATCTTGCCCTGAGGTCATCACTCCCTTTATTCCATTTCTTAATCTGTCTCTGTCTTGGCCTACTTTTATTCTGTGGTTCTTGCCATCAGCTGTCGTCACTGTTTTTAGGAGTTCCTGGATATTCTGGATTCCTCTAGGTGGTGCTAGGCGTGGCAAGCATCCTCTCTCATTTTGCCTACTGCACCCTTAGCTGCACACAGTTTAAAGTTGTTGGACTCTGGCGTCCAAACACCGAGAAGGAGTCGCCCCCAGAGACCATCTCACACACTACAGCCGATGCAAAAGCATGAGGATTTTTATTAATTCTGTCATGACAGGGTCCCCCAGCATTCGGGAAGCTGAGGGACCTTGAATAGCGGGTACAGTCTACTTTTAAAGGGGCCACAGAAGCAAGGGGGGTTGTTCTTTGACTATTCTGATTGGCTTATTCAAAAGGGCTATTACCAATAATTGACTGGACAGCTGTTGCCAGATCAGATGAGGTAAGAGGTCATTTTGACCCCGTTTCTTAGGGGACTGAACCAAAGCATACGTATATGGGTAATTGTTCAGGAACTGAGTACGTGCGAGTGTAGCTGTTAGGTCCTTGGTTCCCAGGGGAGGAGGGGAAGCACTATGGCACAGAGGCTGAGAGGATTCAGAATTGTCAAAAATGGCTTCAGGATTGTCTTAAAGTCTTACAAAGTCAGCACTGAGGTTCCCTGGTCCTACTATTCAGTCACTGGTACAGCATCATGAAACTCAGTCATTCTTGCCGATAGAATGAGAGGAGGACCCATCAAAGTTTAGCTATACTTTATGATCTTCCAGACCAGTTGTGAAGCAAAGTTTCTCCAAAAAAAAAAAAAATCCCAAATATTCCCTTCGTTACTGAAAGATTCTCAGTAGACCAGGAAGGTCGGGCATCAGCTTGCTGACACCTTGGCAGGCTCTCACTGTGCCGGTAGCACCGACTATGCCAGGAAGAAATTTAAAGCTACAGCTTTGGCAAACACACTGCCAGCATTATTACCAAAAAGTGAGCCAGATTAAATCACAGACACAGAAAGGAGCAGCGGATGCAGATGACAGGCCTCAGCACACTTCCGTCCTGAGGCGTGTGGTCGATCTGTCTCGATAAGCTCCTGTCCCCTATCGTTTATAATCACTTCCGGCTCCCCAGCGATGTACTGAGATTTCCATATCCTCATGCCCCACATCTTTAAGTCATGGCTCATGGAGGCCAGCAGAGCCATGACCCTGGAAGAGAATTAACACCTTTCTCTACTTTTCCTTCAGGCTGGGTTCCGTGTGGCCAGGGAGCTCCCTGTGTACTCAGTTCCAGTTCACACCGACGCATCTGGGACTCCAGAGACTCACTGTGGAAGTAGACTGTGACGTGTTCCAGAACCTGACAGGCTGCGGAAGTGTCCTGGTGGTGGCTCCCCAAGTGTCTGTTTAAACCCCAAACTACCTTCTAAAGCCAGACATGCTCTGGAGGGAAACTCTGCCTGTCAGACAAATGGGCACCAAAAACCAAGTTAGACTCACAGAAACCAAAATCTATTTTTGTTATGCCAACCTAAGGCAGCCAGAAACAGTCTTGGAATAAATTGCTGTGCATTAGTGACAAAACAGGCTTTGAAAAGATTCTCAGATGAGTTTTCTTTCTTTTTTTTTGTTTGTTTGTTTTTGTTTTTTGAAACAGGGTTTCTCTATAGCTTTGGGGCCTGTCTGTCCTGGCACTTGCTCTGTAGACCAGGCTGGCCTCGAACTCACAGAGATTCACCTGCCTCTGCTTCCCAAGGGCTGGGAATTAAAGGCGTGCGACACCACCACCTGGCTCAGATAACTTTCCAAAGTGCAATCAGATGTTTTGAGTGCCTTTCCGGAGTAACTCAGATTGGGGGGTGGGGTCATAAGTTTCACATCGTTTTGTTGTTCATTAATATTATATCCATTAACTTACAGGAATGAAAGACCCTAATGTTTAAACCACTCTATGTCTGGTTTACCGTATTGGCTAGAAATAGAATTTTTAGGTAATTCTAAAATTACATTGATTAATACTATCCCTGGCCATTATCATGAAAGATCCAAATATGACTAAATAGAACTATTAAAACACATAGCATACGACCCGAAAGAATAATCTAAATTTAGCTATAGTGAGGTCTTTTATGAGTTATATACCCATTAAATATCCCACAGCTCAAGTCTGATGGAAATAATATGGACTTGGCCCAATAGATAAGTATGAAAATTAAGTACATAGAAAAAGACACCCTACAAAAAAGAAGAATTAAAGAACACTTGTAGAACGTTTGGATTTGTCTTTGTTCACTGTGTCTTATTAGTTTACTTACTCTCTCAGTTTTAGCCTTCCATAGCACTTGTTAAAAGTACAACAACAAACCAAAAACCCATTTAAGTAGGTTGAAGCTCATTTGACTTAAAGAATCTCAATTCCAAGTTGAAATAGTCTAAAACCTCAGTAACTGTCATTGCTGATTACCCTGGAAATAATCACAACAGCAGGCAGGGAGGTATAGGCACAGAAGGAGAAACACTGGACTCAGAGGTGGTGGGGACCTGTGGTATGTGGGGACCCTGATTCAGGTTACACACCACACCCCACTGCAGCTTTACCCTGCTTTCCAATATGTGATCTTCTAGTGCAGCGGCTCTCAACCTTCCTAATGCTGTGACCCTTTAATACAGCTGCTCATGTTGTGGTGACCTCCAACCATAAAAGTATTTTGTTGCTAGTTCATAACTGTCATTTTGGTACTGTTATGAATCATAATGTAAATATCTGATATGCAGGATATCTGGTATGCGACTCCCAAAGGGATTAGAGCCCACAGGTTGAGAATTCCTGTTCTAAATGCACACAGCATACAATTATATGACAATGTAGTTGGAAGCAAGGTATCAAAATGTCTATTTAAATTATAAAAACTCTCTTATGCATAATTATTATTTTTGCTTTATAAAAAAGTGGTGTTTACAATTGGGTACACATGTTATATGAAACAGAATGACAATATAGGTATGTATAAAGGAAGCGGGTCTTTTTAATAAAGTAGACCAAACTAACAAATGAATTTGTGGTGGTTTAAATGAGAATGGCTCTCATAGGTTCATATATTAAAATGTTTGGGAAGGATTGGGAAGTATGGCCTTGTTGGAGGAAGTGTGTCACTGGGGAGTGGACTTTGAAGTTTCAAACCCAAGACATGCCCAGAGTCTCTCTCTTCCTGCAGTCTGTGAACCCAGATGTAGAACTCTTAGCTACTTCTCCAGCAACATGTCTGCCTGCCTGCTGCTATGCTCCCTGCCATCATGACAATGGACCAAACCTCTGTGTTGTTAGAGGCTGCTTATTTGTTCCCAGCTGCTCAGCCCTGAAATAACCACACAGAAACTGTATTAATTAAATCATTGCTTGGCCTATTAGCTCTAGCTTCTTATTGGCTAGCTCTTACATCTTAATTTAACCCATTTCTATTAATCTGTGTATCGCCAGCAAGGTTCCATCCAGCATCACTCTCTGATGGGGGCTAGATGGCTTCTTCCAATTCTGCCTTCTTTCTCCCAGCATCCAGTTTATTTTTCCCCACATAACTCTAATCTTCCCTGTACAGGCCAATGCAGATTCTTTACTCATTGACCAATAAAAGCAACACATAGACAGAAGGACTTCCCACACCACCTCTGAAACTGTAAGCAAGCGCCAATTAAGTGCTTTCCTTAATTAAGAATTTCCATGGTGGCCGGCAACGGTGGTGCACGCCTTTAATCCCAGCACTCAGGAGGCAGAAGCAGGCAAATCTCTGTCTACAGAGTGAGTTCCAGGAGTGCCAAGGCTACACTGAGAAACCCTGTCTTGAAAGAAAAAAAGTTTCCATGGCCACGGCACATCAGATTGCATATCAGATATTTACATTATGATTCATAACAGTACCAAAATCAGTTATGAACTAGCAACAAAATACTTTTATGGTTGGAGGTCACCACAACATGAGCAGCTGTATTAAAGGGTCACAGGATTAGGAAGATCACGTATTGGAAAGCAGGGTACAGCTGCAGTGGGCTATGGTGTGTAACCTGAATTAGGGTCCCCACACACACCACAGGTCTCTACCACCTCTGGGTCCAGTGTTTCTCCTTCTGTGCCTATACCTCCCTGCCTGCCATTGTGATTGTTTCTGAGGTAATCAGCAATGGCAGTTACTGAGGTTTTAGTCTGTTTCAATTTGGAATTGTGTTGTTTGCATTCAGCTTAACCTTAAGCAACTGCTGTCCCAACTGGCAATTGCAACTCTGCAGCTATCAGCAGCAGTTCAGCTGCACAGGCCACTGCCAGGCAGGAATTCTGTTCCCTCAGGACCGGCTCTATCATGACTGCTAAAGGAAATGCTGTATGGGGGGGAGGGGGTGCAGGGGGAGGGGGTTCAAGACAGGGTTTCTCTGTAGCTTTGAAACCTGTCCTGGAACTCACTCTGTAGACCAGGTTGGCCTCAAACTCACAGAGATCCACCTCTGTCTCTGCCTCCCGAGTGCTGGGATTAAAGGTGTGCGCTAAAGAAAACTGTATCTAAATCTCCATCCTTCTGTAGAACTCAGGATTCAAAGGTTGAGGTGAAATCCTGCTAGCTCTGGCTGAATAATAAGTAGCTAACCGTTCCTTGCTCGTGTCTGGGAGGAGGAGGGGAAAGAGCTGTCCTGCTCAATCCACATTAAAGAACCCTTGCTACACATGGTTTTTTCCTACCACGTCCTGTCAGCTAGTTGCTGACTCAGTTTCCTGACCCCAGATTAATTTTACTTAATCAAACATATGTAACATGTCTTTGTATTGTTAACAAAAGCAGCAGGAACAAATGTACCACACCTTTACATAGTTAAAATATTCCACAACAGAACTGAGATTCTTTAAGCAATCAAACACTAACTGAGATGAGGTTTCTGTGACAGACCAGACCATGTTGTTTTGAGGACTGTGGAAGGACTTTGGAACTTTGGGCTAGAAAAGTCATTGCGTGTTGAGAGCTCAGTGGGCTGTTCTGCAGGAGCTTGGCAGATAATAGAAGCCTGGTCCAATATGCCTTATATTTGTGATTGCCTTAGTCAGTGTTCTATTGCTGTAAAGAGACACCATGATCATGACGACTCTTTTTTGTTTGGTTGGTTTTGTTCTTTTTTTTTTTTTTTTTTTTTTTTTTTTTTTTTTTTTTTTTTTTTTTTTTTTTTTTGGTTTTTCGAGACAGGGTTTCTCTGTGGCTTTGGAGCCTGTCCTGGAACTAGCTCTGTAGACCAGGCTGGTCTCGAACTCACAGAGATCCATCCGCCTGCCTCTGCCTCCCCGAGTGCTGGGATTAAAGGTGTGCGCCACCATCGCCCGGCTCAATACCAAAATCTTTTGAGGCATAGAGTAACCAGAAAAACATTCAGGACTTACTCTTAAATAAAAGAGCACTAAGAGGGCTTTGTGGTCATCTCTATGTATGTAAGACTTAGTATTTTCATTTTAAATGCACTGCAGAGCAGACGCAGACCTTCAGGTCTATCAACCTAAATGAAAACAACATTCTGGTCTCAACAGACTGCATTTCTGGTAGAACAAAACTTGGGAATTGGTCAGAAACTGCATTTGGGTGACCAGGAGAGTTCCTATTCTGTGACAGTAGAGTCACAGAGACCAGAGAAAGGACTACAGAAGGCAGAAATAAGGCTAGGATTTTTTGTTTTTTTCTGTGAAGCCTGTTGATGAGTAAGCCCCACCAAGAAAATGCCCCGACGGTCTTTGGGCCCATGGGGTCCCACTGCTGATCTCAGACTGAAGGAAAATTTTAGCTACAGCAAGCTAGACATGTATGATGATTACAGGGGTGTGAAGCCAAGATTTCTACAATCCCCCTTCACTGCCATTGCCAAGAGGATCAAACAAATGGATGCAGGATAAGGAGAAAAGCTTGGAAGAGGCTCAACACATGCTTCCTGAACCTACCAACAGAGGACAGCACCACAACCCATAGACAGAGCTCTAGTGAAGGGGTAGGGGACCTTAAACTTGAGAAAGCTACAACACTCGCTATCCTCTGCCCCCTCCTATTATTTCGTAAAGCCAGGGACTCCTGAAACCCTAGAAAATGTGTGTGGAAGAATGTGGTCATGATGTAACATCAGGATTTGAGCAACGCACACCCCAAACTGCGTGGCCTGTGGAGACAGCAGAGGGAAGGGCCAGCGTTTGCAACCAGAACCCTGAAGAAAGGCACAGAGGTGTGCCGGCATCTGAGACTCCACCCCTAAGCACAGACTGGATCAGCATCTGTAATTGAGGTATCCAGTCAGACTGGGAGAGAACAAGAGTCAAATGGAGGAACTCCCAGGGCCAAGACAGGCTTCTTGTAACTGGGGAAAGGACACCGAGAGATGAAACTGAGTCTGGTTACCAGTCAGGACAGTTCTCATAGCTTATATTAGCACCCAGCCCTCTCTCCTCCCTGCATCTATTCTTCTCCTATTTAATACTGAATGTCAATTTAGCATGCCAACTTGCTTCTCTTCTGTTATTGCCCTGAGTCACTTTTTCCTCCTCCTCACTCTTTCCTATTTTCTTCTCCCAAAGCAGACTGAACTGAATTGCAGGGTCTCTATTGCCCAGTGTCCTGAGGGAGGAAACTGTTCTATATTGTGTGAGTGTATATATCTTTACCTGTCTTTTCAGTCTAACTTCAGCCAAAATTCCCTTCCCCAACCCTTATGTTCCTACAGTACCCAATCTACCCAATACTAATCTTAGTCTTAGCCACCGCCTTCTTCCTCCTCCTCCTTTTTGAGGTAGGGTTTCTCTGTGTATCTTTGTTCTAGAACTCACTTTGTAGATCTGGCTGGCCTCAAACTCAAGAGATCCACCTGCCTCTGCCTCCCTGAGTGCTGGATAAAAGGCGTGTGGCACCAGGGCCCAGCTAGCCTTTTTCTTCTCTTCTCCATTCATATCCACACAACTGTGGTGGTTTGAATGAAAATGGCCCCATAGGCTAGTAGG
The DNA here is from genome assembly GCF_014885135.2 of Alexandromys fortis. NCBI lineage: Eukaryota > Metazoa > Chordata > Mammalia > Rodentia > Cricetidae > Alexandromys > Alexandromys fortis. The sequence goes on from NW_026067902.1 coordinate 17,848,226, forward strand.
GAGCGGCACTATTAGGAGGTGTGGTCTTGTTCAAGTAGGTGTAGCCTTGTTGTAGGAAGTGCTTCACAAGGGAGCAGACTTTGAATTCTCTAATGCTCAAGTCAGGTCTAGTGTAACCTCTAGTGTCACACTTCCTCTGGCCCATGGATCCTAAAGCAGAACTCTCTGCTCTCTCTCCAGCCCCAATGGTTTGGGCCAGGTGTGGTGGCACACGCCTTTAATTCCAGCATTCCAGAAGCAGGCAGATCTCTGTGAGCTCAAGACTAGCCTGGTCTACAGAATGAGTTCTAGGACAGCCAGAGCTATTATTACACAGAGAAATCCTGTGTTGATGGCGTCTCTTTACAGCAATAGAAACCCTAACTGAGACACTAACCTACTACCATATGCAGTACTAACCACTGTGCAATGTCTCTAGTCTGTTTTTTTTTCTTTGTTCTTATTCTTTCTGAGACTAAGTCTGTAGCTCTCTGACTGTACTGAAATATACTATATAGACCAAGCTGGCATCTAATTCAGAAATCCACCTGTCTCTGCCTTCCAAGCACTATGCCAACATGCTTGGCTACAATAAAAGATTTTAAATACCACTTTGGAAAACACATTAAATGAAACATTTAATGACAGAGGTAAGCATTTTATTGAGATCATCAAAATCTTAATAAAATAATATACTTTACTGTAAAATAGAGAATAGGACAACTTCCTTAATCTCCAAGAAACAGCTCAGATCACAAATGTATAGAAATTCCTTTTGTGTCTAGCACAGAAGCATATCACACTCCTATGACTTATAGATAATTGCCAATCTGTCCTAGCCTACAATCTTGATAACAATCTCTTGTGAAATACAGACAGGAGCTCCCTTTCTATCCAGCAAGCACCCACCCTGTCATAGCTCCACTTCTAAAAGCAGACACCAGGAAAAAAATAAATAAATAAAAGCAGACACTGGAGCTTGGCTATGAGTGAGGAGAAACAGGAGAAAGAGGAGTAAGAACAGCCTGGCAGCTCATAATTCAGCTGCATGCTGAGTGAGCTCCTTAACTCTGTTCATGCAGTGATCAATGGCATTAATGAGTAAAGGGATCCAGCTGTCTTCTGGCTGGGGGGTCACATGACTGGCTCTGGGAATAAAACAGAAAGAATGTTAACATAGTATGAAGGGCAAAGCCATGTCCAGGAGGCACAAACCACAGTAAGAAGGTATTCCTCGTCACAGATGGCTGTCCCACCGCACCACAGACCCTCCCCAACTCTCTCTCTCTCTCTCTCTCTCTCTCTCTCTCTCTCTCTCTCTCTCTCTCTCTCTCTCTCACACACACACACACACACACACACACAGAGCTGGGCTGACAAGCGGCATAGGGAGAAGCCTTCAGACTTACTTTGTAATTTCAAGCGCCTTTATTAAAACAGACACCAGTTTTGCAGACTAGAAAAAAAAAAGAGAGAGAGAGAGCTTTGGATGAGCTCTGGCACCCAAAGAAAGGAGAACCTGAAGATACACATAATAATAAGAGAATCATTTAAAACAATCCTTAAAGGGGCAGGAGAACTGGCTTGGTGCTGTGCACTTATGAAGACCCAAGTTTGAACTCCCAGAACCAAAGAAAGAAAGAGAAGGAAGGAAGAAAGAAAGGGAGGGAGGGAGGGAGGAAGGGGGGGGAGGGAGGAAGGAAGGAAGGAAGGAAGGAACCTTGAAGATAAAATATTCAACAACAAAAATGCTGATTAGGGCCAATGAGATGGATCGTGGGTAAGCACACTTGCTGCCATTTGACAACCCAAATATGATTCCTGGGAAAAACTCTCACAGTCATCCACTGGTCTCCACACACACAACTGTGACATGTGTGTATACACACAATGAATGAATGAATGAATGAATGAATGAATGAATGAATTAGGTTAGGCTAGTACATTATGGATCCTTTTCTACTTAAGAAAATCTTATTTTTAATTAATTAATTTTTGTTTGCTTGGTTTTTGAGACAAGGTTTCTCTATGTAGTTCTGGAACTCACTCTGTAGACCAGGCTGGTCTTGAAATCACAGAATTCTACCTTCTGCACCACTGCACCTGGCTCATTTTTAGTATTTTTTAATTTGCAACAAAAAAAGGATAATCTCAACCTCGTAGGAGAATAGTGAGTTTTAAGGCAGCCTGGATTACACATAAAAAGACTATTCCATAAGAGAGAAAAAAAAGACTTTTAACAGAGTTTGGGACAGTTCTGGCCGATGCAGAACTAGCAGATGTTCCTGTTTAGAATTTAAGAAGCCCAAGGCAGTAAAACTGGAGCTCAAGACCTGGAGCTATAGCTCAGCAGCAGAGCCCTTGCCTAGTGTAGCCTACTTTGAATCCCTAGCACCACAACCACAACAAAAGGCTTAAAAATTTTATTTTTTGTTTTGGTTTTGGTTTTTCAAGACAGGGTTTCCCTGTGTAGCCCTGGCTGTCTTGGAACTCGCTTTGTAGACCAGGCTGGCCTCGAACTCACTGAGATCCACCTCTCTCTGCCTCCCAAATGCTGGGACTGAAGGCGTGTACCACCAGCAAAAAAAAAAAAAAAAAAAAAAAAAAAAAAAAATCAAAGCAGATGGCTATTATAACTCAAAATCAGCACAAATATATATAAGAATTGGGAAACTATTATATCTGTATACAAGTTTGGCAAAGATATAAATGCTCTATAGCTTATAGGGAATACCAGAGACTAAAAAAATTCTACCAATTCAAAGCTAGTACTTACATTGATCCGCACAGTGAGGTGACACATAGGTGGATATATGCTCAGAACCAAATTATCCACACTAAGAGCAGAAGGAAAATATAATCATTAACCAAAAGGGGGTTCAGATCTCAGTGTGGTTGTTTTCAGTACACAACCAACCCAGTTCCTTAATTTGAGTAAGCAGGTTTGCAATGAGAAGCAGTTCAGCCAACGTTTACTGAAACAAACACATCCTATTTAGGAAGCTGGGGTCTCACAGGATGAGGAATGATTAGCTGAGCCAAAGACAACTAGGAGATACTAGCAGAGTTCATCAATGGAAGCTGAGCACGTTAGATAAAGGTACCCTTCTAAAGAGGCCACTACTATAACCACGTGACCACATTTAGTACCACAAGAAGAAAAACCAATATAATTTGCTCCCCGACAGGAGATAGAGGGAAGTACAAAACACTCTCATATTTTTGACCCAAAGTTTAACTTTATTACTACTATGAGAAAATAAGCTTATTAATCCAAATTTATTTGTGTATTTACAATATATAGTTCTGAAATGCCAATGTCAAGTCAGACTAGATGGGACGGAAGCTATTCTAGATTGCAAGAACTAAACATGCCAAATGCAGCACGAGACAAATAGAGAAATCTAAGTATTAGGTATTATTATTACATCAAATCTTAAATATCTTGATGTAACTCTAAAATATATGTTCTTAGGTTGCTGATAAAATACTTAGGGGTGAAAGTTATTTATCATATTGTACCTATTTAAGGAGAAATTAAACACATAGGAGAAATAGGTGACTAGAAGAATTCAAAAATAGTATATAGTGCTAGTTACTGAAGTACTTTTTCAATCTTTTTTAGGCTTGAAAATTTTCAAAATATAAAAAGCTGAAGGAAACTTGGAGCAGCAGCAGCTTGAACCACAGTGGGCCTGTTTTCAAGGTGACACATGCTTACCTGGGGCTGATCTCATTACAAATATCCACGATGTCATCCAGCTGGGCCACCTGATCCTTCTTCCCGTTCTCAGCCACTAAGATCCGGATTTTTTTGAGGGAAGCTCTGGATGCTTTCACCAACGCAAGGCACGGGGCTATGAGCTCCTCATCTTCCTTTGACCAGTAGGAGTCCCGGTTGCTTGGAAGGCCTACTACACCATCCTCATCATTGTGGCTGTCAGAGTTGTCCTCAGAATCATTCAGGAGGCCACAGTAGGGGTCACATTCTTCTACAGCCTAAGACACATCATCATATATGCAAATGCGAACACGCTGCCACCACCAGTCACCTGCTTTGCTATCAGCTACAAAACTGAATGAACTTGTAAAGTACACTCTCCTTCTCCTTGTCCAGCGAGGAACAGAGGGGTGGTACTAAGATAAGACACAAGCCAGAAGCCAGGGGAGATGGAAGACAGGAGCGAGACTGTGGGGAGCTGCTCCAGTGACCAGAAAAGAGAGGAGCGTGCCCTCACCTGTTCCATTTCTTCATGTGCATCTTTCACAAAACCCACACTCTCTGTCAGCGTCAGCAGGGCTGCAGCTTTGTTATCTAGGGGTGAAGATCAGAAGCACTAGAACCAGAGAAGAAACCTAGCCTTTTTCTTAAGGGCAACCAACATACTTTAGAGTCAAGCTTTTCTTACTACATCCTCTGCCTGGACAGTGGATTAATAAGAAGAAATAAAACTGTCTCATGGTGTTGGTTATCAAACCACTCTGAGCTTGATAACCACTCTTAGTCAGCCTGACTCTGCTTTTTAACTCTTCCTGTGTACTCCCCGATGCTGCTCCTGGGGCAGTAGAAGGAGAGCAAACTGTGTGTGTTCAACAGGAGGCAGAGCCACAGCAGGAGGAGGACTCTGAATGTAAGGGGTAGTGCTCAGAGGTAGGGCACTTAGCTGGCATGCCCTGGGCCCAAACCCCAGCACTGCCAAAACCAAACCAAAGCAAAAATCAGTACTAGGAATGGTAAAAGGTACTAAAGTCAATTAATATCTATGATAATAAACTACATATTATTTCACTTAAATCTTCATAGAAATTAAATTACTTATGTAAGGCAAAGCTGGAAGCTGGACATGAGAGTCCTCTCTACTTTGGCCAGCAGCTAATAGCTCACTTCTACCTACCTTTTGGAATCTTAGGCACCTGTTGGCATGCTACTGAGACACTATTGCAGGAAATAAGGTCACTGTTCTCAGTGCTGAAAAGAGGAAGTAATAAGGACACATCAATAACCAAGATTCCTATCTCCTAAAACACTCCTTCCTGTTTACATACTGTCCTCCATGAGGGACAATATATGACTTTGTTATTGGGGTCAATTTTTCCTCCCCGAGTCAAGGAAGTCCATTAGCTGTCATCCCACACTAGCATGGTTACCTTGGAGATGGAGAGACAAGCACTTGCAGGAGCTGGGCCATGCCATCCACAATGTCCAGAGTAGCACTCCGCACCAGCTTTCTCAGGGTGATTCCTGTGGCAAAACCCAAACAGTAAGTAGCCTGGTCATTTCCTAAGTCACCACCTGCTTTCTGGATTCCTAGCATTACAGAGCTATGAGGTAACAGACATCTACATGCTTCACATCACACACCAGAACAAGACTCAAGTCTTACTTGAATTCTTACGTCATTTTATTACCCCTCTTGCCATTCCTTAGAGCCGTTCTCCAACAGTTTTGGAGTCTTCCCATGTGTATTCTTTCATTAAGGAGACTGGCCCTTTGATAGTTGTGGACAAAACACGGGAAGTTTAAAACATTTGTAAGTGACCCCGATGAACTATGACATGTTTTCAGCACAGCTTCAGTGAAGGTATAAACCTGCAGGTCAGGCTGGTGTGCATGTGATTTGTGAAGGTCTGCAAACGGTATGGTGTAAGGCTAGGTGGGGGAGGGGAGGGTGGCCTTGGCATGGGTACGGAGCTGAGATTCAGCAAGCATATGTAACTGTCAGAATGGACTGGAAAGAAAGTGAATTAGGGGCTGAGAAGGCAGCCTATTTGAGAAAGTGACACTTGAGTTTAATTCCCAGAACCTACATGAGAAGTGTTCCTATAATGCCAGTGCTGACAAAGCAGGGGTAGGAGGCTCTCTGGGAAATCAGAGAGCTCCAAAGAAGACTCTCTCAAAAACACAAGGTGCTGGCCTCCACATGTACCCATATACACATGCATGCACCTATGTATGCACAGACAGAAATAATGAATCCTTCAGTTGAGGGCTGAAGACATGGTTCAGCATGTAAGAAAGAAGCACTGGCTGCTCTCCTGGAGGACCAGGTTCAATTTCCAAACGCACATGGCAGCTCACACTGTCTGTAACTTCAGTTCCAGGGGAATCCAACACCCTCTTCTGACCTCAGCAGGGACCAGACATGAAGTGCTACACAGACATACACAGACATACATGCAGGCAAAATACCCATACCCATCAAATAAATAACTTTTTAAAATAACCGGTTGAGGGCTGGAGAGATGGCTCAGAGGTTAAGAGCACTGGCTGCTCTTCCAGAGGTTCTGAGTTCAATTCCCAGCAACCACATGATGGCTCACAACCGTCTGTAATGAGGTCTGGTGCCTCTTCTTCTGACCCACAGGCAGACATGCAGACAGTAGTGTATGCATAATAAATAAAATAACCGGTTGAGGTGGCTCAGTAGGTAAAAGAACTTACTGCACAAGCCTGATGATCTGAGTTTAATCCCAGGAACTCACAATAGAATGAGAGAGCACATCCCCATGTGTTTCTACACACACACACACACACACACACACACAGGAACTCACAATAGAATGAGAGCACATCCCCATGTGTTTCTACACACACACACACAAGAACTCACAATAGAATGAGAGCACATCCCCATGTGTTTCTACACACACACACACACACACACACGCATACTTTCTAAAGAATCAGGCAAGGCAGTAACAATGGAAAATTACATGTGTATAGCATCTGTACTGTAGCACATGGAGCGCTACAGAAGTCACTCACATTATAAAATTACCTTTGACTATTTTACGGGGGAAAGCTACATGCTCAAAATTGAAGAAATATAGGCACGTACAATATGCTTACACATAAATATATAACAATATTACATTAAAGATAAACATGTATAATAAAGCTTACATATTGATAAATACAGTTTACATATTAATATGCAACACCAGGATATAGTCTACTACCTTAAAGGCCAAGCCTATAAATGCAACACTACTGTGCACACGGTGACTTACCTTGATCCTTAGGAAGTGAATAATATACTGCAATAATTTCCTCGATGGCAACATGGATTTGCTCACAGATCCTCTGGGTTTCCTAGGAGGTGATGGACGAATTCAGAAAGAATAGAGCAAATGCTCAATACCAATGTTGCCAGCCCATTCACTGAGGACGAAATCAAACATCTATAAAGTATGATCAAATGTCTTCTGAAAGCCTGTTGTAAGTCAGCACCCATCTAACAGCTCACAACCATCTTTAACTCCAGTTCCAGGAGATCCAGTGCCTTGTTCTGCCCTCCACTGGCACCAAGCATACAATTCATGTACACATACATACAGGCAAAATACTCCTAGACATGAAATAAAAATAAAAACTTAAATAAGACAACCTACTCTGGAGTTCATGTAGCTCTAGGAAAATGTGGCACGGGACATTTTTGATGACAGCTAATAACTAGCTTTACTTTTAGTCACATAATAAAGGATTATTTAAAATGCATTCATTCTTTTTTCCTGTAATTTCACCTCTGGAGTTTTCTTCTATCAACACACGTGTACACAAAGGTTACATCTGACAATTTTACAGAGCCACTTACAATAGGTGCAAGTGGGGGGCAGTTTAAAAGTCGCCCCCCAAGTACTGTTTACGCTACAGCTATACTCACTCTACTTCATATCAAGCATTACAAAACCGGGCAATATTTATGTGCCACTAAGAATCAAGTTCTAAGTTACATTAATTTTGGAAAGGTATAGAACAATGTTTAGCCGGGCGGTGGTGGCGCACGCCTTTAATCCCAGCACTCGGGAGGCAGAGGCAGGTGGATCTCTGTGAGTTCGAGACCAGCCTGGTCTACAGAGCTAGTGCCAGGACAGGCTCCAAAGCCACAGAGAAACCCTGTCTCAAAAAACCAAAAAATAAAAATAAAAAATAAAAAATGTTTATAGTAGCTAATCATTGCATTGTGTGAAAAGAAACACACACACACAGATGTATCTATGCACAAAAGTATAATACAGAAAGAAATGGGAATGAGACAGAAGGATGGACTGGGGTGGGAAGATATGCATTTCAGTGCACTTCGGTTATCTTTTGAAATTTATAATAACCACATATTAGTAATTAAATATAATAAATAGGTAAACGAACAATTTAATACCAAAGGGTTTTATGTAACAGGTATTGTTTGGATACTTTGTAGATTTTTTTGTTTGTTTGTTTGTTTGTTTTGCTTTTCCGAGACAGGGTTTCTCTGTAGCTTTGGAGCCTGTCCTGGAACTAGCTCTTGTAGACCAGGCTGGCCTCGAACTCACAGAGATTCGCCTGCCTCTGCCTCCCGAGTGCTGGGATTAAAGGCCTGCCCCACCACTGCCCAGCTGCTTCACAGACTTTTGACTCCACCTCCTTCATTTATTAATCTTGACCCGACTCTCTAAACCTGCTTGCTCATCTGTCAGATGGGGACTGTGTATGAGAAATAGCTATAAATCAAAAAAGGGCTTTTAAAATTACGAGGAACTAACCTGACTGAGTTTCAGGCTGAATTTAGACCTTTTCTACCCTACTACGCACTTGGCGATCTGATTCTCACAATTATCCCGTGTGGTAAGAACTATAATCTCCTTTGATAAATGGAGAAAATAAATGTGAGCTGAGTGGAGAAGGAGAGAGGAAAACTAGAAGCAGCACAAAAATCCCAGGAAATAAAGCTCACCCGTGGAGATGGCAGTGGAAGTCGGGAAAACAGTATGGTCAGAATCTTGGCTTCCTCTGACAGGTTCACTGCTGCCTCATCTGGGGGTGGCAGAGGCGGCGGATGCCAAAGTTAGTGTTAAAAGGTTAAAGCTGCAACTGCTACACGGACTTTTTAAGACTTTTTTAACGCGTCCCTTCACCACCCTTATCATCATAAACAGCTCCAAAACAACTCCAGAAATCGTTTTATATTTCAGCCTCAAGTGCCGAGGATGAGTAGCAGAAGGGATGAGGAGCGGGAGAACTGTCATCTCCTCTGGGGACAGGAGAGGGGAGAGGGGATGCAGGGAGCGATGAGGAAGAGTCTGCAGCGGCAGAGACACTCACTAAGTCTTCTCCAAAACATCTCTCGATTAAATTCCTCGGTTGTCTCCTGGGCTTCGCCGACTTGAGGGTGTAGCGTGGGAGGCCGGACCACCCGGAAAGCAAAACACAGATGAGCGGAGCCCTGACTTGACGCCCGACCGCCCTCAGGAGCCCCGGGCCTCAGATTCCCACAACTCACCCCGCACTTGAGGCAGAAGCGACCGCAGCTCCGCTGCTAAGTGCCGGAGCTGCTCCAGAGGAGGAGCAAGAAAAGGGACTGCGGCTTCCGAGCTCGCCATCACAGCCTGTCACAGGTACTAGCCAGGACGCTTAAGCCCCGTCGCTGTACTTCCGGTGCCCAAAACACCTCTCGCTTCCGGCAACACATATCGCGCCCCGCCCCTTCCTCTCCAGTGACGCGACCCCGCCTTCCCGGACAAGCGAGCCACCAGTTTACGCCTTCGCCTGCCTAGAGACGCGCCTACTCTGCCCGACCTATCGATCAGGCCGCCTCCCTCTCCCTCCTGAGACCCGCCCACAGCTCCGCAGCCGGCCTCCCTCTCCTCCTGGAGACCGAGCCACGCCTCCTTCACCTGGCTTCTGCTGGCCAGCGGACTTCCAGACTTGAATTCCGAGCCAGGTGTCAGGCCCTGACCCACTCCATCGCCCCACCTCCTAAAGTCCCAGCCTTGCGTCTTCTGACCTACTAGATACGTGTTCTAATTCTTTTTTTTTTTTTCATGTGTCTTGAGTTTTTTGCCTGCAAAGTATGTCTATGGCAGCCCCGTGGTGACTCTCCAAGCCCCAGACACCAGGCCTCTGGTTCTCAATGAAGGCCCGTTTGTGACATTTCTTTTTAATTTTTTTTATGTGCATTGGTGTTTTGTCTGCAAGTGTGTCTGTGTGAAGGTGTCAGATCCCCTGGCTCTAGAGTTACAGACAGTTGTGAGTTGCCATTTGGGTGCTAGGAATTGAACCTGGGGCCTCTGGAAGAGCAGCCAATTCTCTTAATCACTGAGCTATTTTTCCAGCCTCGATATTTCTTTCTTTTAATATTTATCCTTTTGGCCGGGCGGTGGTCGTGCACGCCTTTAATCCCAGCAGAGGCAGGCGGATCTCTGTGAGTTTGAGGGCAGCCTGGTCTACAAGAGCTAGATCCAGGACAGGCACCAAAGAAACCCTGTCTTGAAAAAAATTATCTTTTTTATTATTTTTAAATTATGTGTATATCTGTGCACAAATGAATCCAGGTACCTGGAATTAGAGTTATAGGGAGTTATGAGTCACTTGACATAGTTTCTGGGAATCGAACTCAGGTCCTCTAAAGGTGAAGTACATGCTCTTAACCATTGAGCTATTTTTTTTCAACCAGACATTTGTGATATTTACCATTCATTCATTTATTCGATTAGTTGAAAACGGCCCCGACTAAGGAAGCAGAAAGCCCATAATCCATGGGAAAACAGGCTGGGAAGTAAAATTTCAAGAGTAGTCAAGATCCAGCCCAAGTCTCCACAGGTTCGCTAGGTGTAAAATGGCACCCTGGACAGCTGCTGAATTCCAGGCCTGGGCTGGATGCTTTTCACAGGATGATCCTAACAAACACAGTAGTGCTGAGGTACTCGAGTAACAGAGACCCCCACTCTGGGAATCTCCTTGATCAGGGCTCTTTGCCTCCCGAGGAAGAAAGAATCAATTGTTAGGTGTTTCTGCAGTCCACACTGCACGGATCAGTAGTTAACGCCTCCACCATCCAGATTTTAAGGACTGCCGGCTTCCTGACACCAGCTTTCCATCTGCCACTGGGGCAGAGATCTGGGCTACAAATGGGAAGACTGGACTTCTGCCAGGCTGCCAGCTGTAAGCCATGGACTTCAGGAGCTCAGATGGCTTTTTAATTGCACCATGAATGTTCCAAGTCCAGTGGAGTTCAGTGTCCACACATAACGAATGAGTACAGGTGTCAACAATGTCAGCCAGGTCCGCAGAGGGGAGAAGAAAAAGGCTAGAGTGCCGTAAGTCACATGAAGAAAGTAGCAGGAATAAACCTGCCACGTGTACAGGAGAAGCATAAGCAGGTAAATGGATATAATCTTCCAACGTTTCCCTTGGTGGAGATGAGACCTGAAGCTGTAACCAAAGCACCGCTGCAGCAAGCTCCAACATATGTAAGCCATCAAGGGGATGTTAAAAAATACCAGCTAGAGAAAAGGAGACAGAACATTAGCTTACCACCACACCCTAGGAGGGGTCTAGGCTCATTATAGTAGCTTCTACTAATAGATCTTTAGTTAGGTGTCCAACTGCCTTTTCTTGGAGGATAGGGTGATGGGGATGGAATTCGGGGACTTGCAAACACTAGGCAAGCACTCTACTCCTGAGCTATGTCCCAGCTCTTATATGTCTGATTTTTAATGCATTGATCGTACCTGCTTGTAAGAGAACAGCTGACCTTTAGCTAACTGTGTATTTGCCAGTCATCTCGTTTAACTAAAGGTATCACTTATGTTGACACCCCTATTATAATACAGATATACTGTGATATAGATATACACCATGAGTAGATACACAATAGTGCCTACATTGGAACTGAACTGAGTAGTCTGCATAGTCACACAGCAGAGCATATATTCTATATGTGTGTATACACACACAATAGTGCCTACATTGGAACTGAACTGAGTATTCTGCACAGGCACACAGCAGAGCGTATACTCTATGTGTGTATATATATACACACACACACACACACACACACAATAGTGTTTACATTGGAACTGAACTGAGTAGTCTGCACAGGCACACAGCAGAGTGTATACTCTGTGTATACACACACACAATAGTGTTTACATTGGAACTGAACTGAGTATTCTGCACAGGCACACAGCAGAGTGTATACTCTATGTTGGCAGCATGAAAGGAGGACTTAGGGATCAGTATTGAGGTTGCATTCTGAGTACAGAAGTTCTTTTATTGTACAGGATTGTTTTGGCTATCCTGGCTTTTTGCTTTTCCATATGAAGTTAAGTACTGTTCTTTCAAGGTCTTTGAAGAATTTTGCTGGGATTTTGATGGGCATTGCATTGAATCTGTAGACTGTTTTTTGGTAAGATTGCCATTTTTGCTATGTTAATTCTACCTACCTAGGAGAATGGGATATCTTTCCACTTTTTGGTGTCTTCTTCAGTTTCTTTCTTCAAAGATTTAAAGTTCTTGTCATACAAGTCTTCCACTTGTTTGGTTAGAGTTACTCCGAGATATTTTATGCTATTTGTTGCTATTGTGAAGGGTGTTGATTCTCTGATTTCTTCCCCAGCCCTTTTATCATCTGTGAGTTTTTGACTTAATCTTGTATCCTGCTACACTGCTGAAAGTATTTATGAGTTGTAGAAGTTCCTTGGTAGAATTTTTGTGATCACTTATGTAAACTATCATATCATCAGCAAAATTCCAATTTGTATCCCCTTGATCTCCCTTTAGTGCCTTATTGTTCTAGCTAGGACCTCAAGAACTATATTGAATAGATATGGAGAGAGTGTCTTTTCCTGATTTCAGTGGAATCACTTGGAGTTTCTCTCCATTTAGTTTCATGTTGGCTGTTGGCTTGTTGTATATTGCCTTAATTATGTTGAGGTATATTCCTTGTATTCCTGCTCTTTATCATAAAGGGATGTTGTATTTTGTCAAAAGCTTTTTCAGCATCTAATGAGATGATCATGTGGTTTTTACTTTTCAGCTTGTTTATATGGTGGATTACGTTGACAGGTTTTCATATGTTGAACTATCCCTGCATCTGTGGGATAAAGCCAACTTGATCATGGTGGATGATGGTTCTGATGTGTTCTTGGATTCGATTTGCCAGTATTTTAATTAGTATTTTTGCATCAATGTTCATGAGTGAGATTGGTTTGTAATTCTCTTTCTTAGTAATGTCTTTCTGTGGTTTGGGTATCAGGGTAATTGTAGCCTGATGGAGGAGGGTCATCTGTCTATATGTTGTTCTCATTGGTTAATAAAGAAACTGCCTTGGCTTTTTGATAGGGCAGGATGTAGATAGGTGGAGTAGACAGAACAGAATGCTGGGAGAAAGAAAGCATAGTTGTTCAGATGCCATAGAGCCAGCCTCCAGGTCAGACATGCTGAATCTTTCCCGGTAAGCCACCACCTTGTGGTGCTACAAACATTAATAGAAATGGGTTAATCAAGATGTGAGAGTTAGCCAGAAGAGGCTAGATATAATGGGCCAGGCAGTGTTTAAAAGAATACAGCTTGGGTGTTGTTATTTCAGGTGTAAAGCTAGCCATGCGGGAGCTGGGTGGGATGAAAAGCAGGCCTGCCCACAGCTCCATCTACAGTAGCCTCATAAAGAGTTTGGCAATGTTCCCTCTGTTTCTATGTGTGGAATAATTTGAGGAGTATTGGTATTAGTTCTTCTTTGAAAGTCTTGTAGAATTCTGAGCTGAAACCATCTGGTCCTGGGCTTTTATTGGTTGGGAGACTTTTGATGACTGTTTCTATTTCCTCAGCAGTTATAGGTCTGTTTAATTTGTTTATCTAGCCTTGCTTTAATTTGGTAAGTGATATTTATTCAGAAAGTTGTCCATTTCCTTTAAGTTTTCCAATTTTGTGGAGTACAGGTTTTCAAAACATGACCTGATGATCCTCTGGATTTCCTCCTTGTCTGTTGTTATGTTCCCCTTTTCATTTCTGATTTTGTTAATTTGGATAGTCTCTCTCTGCCTTTTGGTTAGTTTAAATAAAGGTTTGTCTATTTTGTTGATTTTCTCGATGAACCAACTCTTTGTCTCATTGATTCTTTGTATTGTTTTTTTTTTGTTTCTATTTTGTTGATTTCAGCTCTCAATTTGATTATTTCCTGTCATCTAGTTCTCTTAGATGAGTTTGCTTCTGTTTGTTCTAAAGTTTTCAAATGTTCTGTTAATTCACTAGTGTGGGATTTTTCCAGCTTCTTTATGTAGGCATTTAGTGCTATGAACTTGCCTCTTAACACTGCTTTCATTGTGTTCCATAAGTTTGGGTATGTTGTGTGGTCATTTTCATTGGATTTTAGGAAGTTTTTAATTTCCCCCTTTATTTCTTCCTTGACCCATTGATGATTCAGGTAAGCATTGTTTAATTTCTATGTATTTGTGGGTTTTCTGGAATTAGTATTGCTGTTGAGTTCTAGTTTTAAACCATGGTGATCTGATAAGGTACATTGGGTTATTCCAATTTTTTTTGTATTTGTTGAGGTTTGTTTTGTTACCAAGTATGTGGTCAATTTTTGAGAAGGTTCCATGTGGTGCTGAAAAGAAGGTATATTCTTTTCTGTTTGGATGGAATATTCTATAGATGTCTGTTAAGTTCATTTGAGTCATAACATCTGTTAGTGCTTTTATTTCTCTGTTCATTTTTTGTCTGAATGACCTGTCCAGTGGTGAGAGGGGAATGTTGAAGTCTTCCACTATTAGTGTGTGGGGTTTAATATATGATTTAAGCTTTAGAAGTGTTTCTTTGACATATGAGGGTGCCCTTGTATTTGGGGCATAGATGTTCAGTATTGAAATTTCCTCTTGATGGATTTTTCCTGTGACTAATATGAAATGACCTTCTATGTCTCTTTTGACTGATTTTAGTTTGAAGTCTATTTTGTTAGATATTAGGATAGCTACACCCACTTATTTCTTATGTCCATTTGATTGGTATATTTTTTCCCAACCCTTTACTCTGAGACGATATCTGTCTTTGAGGTTGAGATGCATTTTTGTATGCAGAAGAAGGATGGATTCTGTTTTCATATCCAATCTGTTAGTCTGTGCCTTTTTATAGGTGAGTTGAGTCCATTTACATTAAGGGTTATTAATGACCAGTGGTTGCTATCTCCTGTTAATTTAGTTTTCATCGTTGGTGATGTTAATTTGTGCATTTTCTTCTTCGGGATTTGCTGTTATGAGATCATCAATTGTGTTTTTGTTGGTGTAGCCATCTTCCTTGGGTTGGAGTTTTCCTTCTAGTATTTTGCATAAGGCTGGGTTTGTGTTTAGGTATTGGTGAAATCTAGATTTGCCATGGAATATCTTGTTTTGTCCTTCTATGGTGATCGACAGTTTTGCTAGGTATAGTAGTCTGGGGCTGGCATCCATGGTCTCTTAATGTCTGCATAATGCTTGACCATGACCTTCTGGCTTTCATTATCTCCAATGAGAAGTCAGGTATAATTCTGATAGGTCTACCTTTATATGT
Organism: Alexandromys fortis; assembly: GCF_014885135.2. NCBI lineage: Eukaryota > Metazoa > Chordata > Mammalia > Rodentia > Cricetidae > Alexandromys > Alexandromys fortis. The sequence continues at coordinate 17,863,509 of NW_026067902.1, forward strand.
TACTTGGCCTTTTTCCTTTGCAGCTCTTAATATTCTTTCTTTGCTCTGTATATTTAGTGTTTTGATTATTATGTGGTAAGAGGACTTTTTTTTGGATCCACTCTATTTGGTGTTCTGTAAGCTTCTTGTATCTTCATAGGCATATTTTTCTTTAGGTAGAGAAAGTTTTCTTCTATGATTTTGTTAAATGAATTTTCTGTGCCTTTGAGTTGAACTCCTTCTTCTATACCTATTATTCTAAGATTTGTTTTTTTCATGGTGTCCCATATTTCATGGATATTTTGGGTTAAGCTTTTGTTAGATTTAATGTTTTCTTTAACTGATGAGTCTATTTCCTCTATTGTATCTTCAGCACTTAAGATTCTCTCTTCCATTTTTTTTTTTTTTTTTTTTTTTTGGTTTTTCGAGGCAGGGGTTCTCTGTG
>NW_026067902.1:17865027-17919231 GCF_014885135.2 Alexandromys fortis
AAGAAGAAGAAGAAGAAGAAGAAGAAGAAGAAGAAGAAGAAGAAGAAGAAGAAGAAGAAGAAGAAGAAGAAGAAGAAGAAGAAGAAGAAGGAGAAGAAGGAGAAGAAGAAGTCGTCGTCCCTGGGTTGGAGTTGGACCTGGAAAGGTTTCTGGTTCCAGTCTACTGCCTTGGAGGTTCCAGGCTTGGGTGTGCCCAAACCAGCAGAGGACCTGCTCACTTACTCAGAGGTCCCAGACTCACACTTGGACCCACAGGGGTTCCAGGTTCCTGCCTATTCCATTTGATGTCCCAGACCAATGCTCAAACCCACAGAGGTCCTGGCTCAGGCCTACTCTCTCTGAGGTCCCAGACTCATTTCTGTCCCATAGTGTGTTACATGGAGACATAGAGCCGCCTATCCACTGTGTTCTTTGCTAAGACACTACTTGGAAGCCCAGCGCTGTTTTTTGTACAGTGAAGTTTTCCTTAAATAACATTCACTTTCCTTATGTATCTATTTTTTCATCCCTCTGAAACATTTTTCCTTACCACAATAAGTTTTGAAACATTTTCCTTACCATAATCAGTTTTGAAACATTTTCCTTACCATAATCAGTTTTTAAAACTTGAAAATATAAAATTTCTTCTGCCATAAGTCTCTTATTTCATTTTTATCAATAATAAAAAAGTATGATAAAAACTGGGCATAGTGGTGTGCACCTTTAATCCTAGCATTCGGGAGGCAGAGGCAGGTGGATCTCTGTAAATTCAAGGTAGCCTGCTCTACAAAGCAAGTTCCCGGACAGCCAGGACTATGGAGAGACCTTTACTTAGCCTAGCCCCACAAAAGAAAGCACAATGAAACAAATAAGAAGAACCCTGAATGGGCAGAAGGTATTCTAAATGTTTACAACTACTTCCTGGCTTTTTGTCTAAAAGCAAATGTAGATATTACAAAAGAGGGAGAAAACAGGAAGTGAGCAAAGTGCCGGCAATTAGACTGCCCTGCTGGAAAGTAGGAGCAATAACGCATGGTAATCAGAGATCCCTGACAGACAGTTAGTTCAAGGCCAGGATGTTCTAGGGATTTCTTACCTGCATAATTCCACTTATAAATGTTAGACCACCTTGCAGGAAATGTCCATCAACAAATATCCCAAACGAAAAGCAGCAACCCAATTTGCCATCAATTATTTCACCAACAAACCATGGTCCTGACAGAGGAATGGGCAGAAAAGCAGGAGATTAAAAAACCATGAATCTTTCCAGGCATGGTGGTATATGCTTTAATCCCAGAACTCAGGAGACAGATCTCTGTGAGTTTGAGGACAGCCTGGTCTACAAAGCGAGTTCCAGGACATCCAGGGCTATACAGAGAAATCCTGTCTTGAAAAATGAAACAAACAAACAAACAAATAAACAAACCTATGGGTCTAGGCCAGTGTGGTCGCTTAGTGGGTTAGGGCACCTGTCACTAAGCCTGACCACCTGAGTTCAGTTTCTGTGACCCACATAGTGGAAGGAGAGAACTGACTCTTGCAAGTTATTCTCTGACTGCTAAATACACACTGTGGCACATGTGCCCACACATATAAACATGCATAGAAAACAAAATGTGATGGTTTGAGAGAAAATGGCCTTTCAAGGAAATGGCACTATTAGGAGGTATGGCCTTGTTAGGTAGATAGATATGGTTTTGTTGAAAAAAGTGTGTCACCGTGGAGGTGGGCTTTGAGGACTTGTATATGCTCAAGCCATGCCCAGTGAGGCAGACCACTTCCTGTTGTCTGCTGATCAAGATGTAGGACTCTCAGCTGCGTGCACACTGCCATGTTGCACCATGATGATAATGGACTAATCCTCTGGAACTGTAAGCAGCCCCATTAAATGTTTTCCTTTAAAAGAGTTGCTGTGGTCCTGGTGTCTCTTCACAGCAATAGAAACCCTAACTAAGACAGAAGTAGGCACCAGGAGTGGAGTACTGCTGTGATAGGCCTAGCCATGGTTTTGTTTGGAGGAATATGGACTTTGGGAATTTGGGTTAGGAAAGCAGAATGCTTTAAAGGCTGTTTAATGGGCCATCCTAGTAGGAATATGGAAGACTGTGGTGCTGAGTGTGTTTTGAACTGTGGGTGCCTGGATCAAGAGGTTTCAGAGGAGAAGAATGTTAATGTGTAGCCTAGAGATTGTTCTTGTGATATTTGGGTAAAGAATGTGGCTGCTCTTTGCCTTTGTTTGGAAAATCTGCCTGAGGCAGAGTTTTGGATTAATTCCATTGGCAGAGGGAAATCTCAAAACAGCCTAGTATAGACTCTGTCCTGTGGTTATTAGTGTTAACTCTGATAAAGTTATAATGAAAAGTTATAATGAAAAGGAGCAAGCTGAACAAATAAAAATACAAAACATACAGATTGAGAAAAGGGGCACCAGGATGTGAAATAGAGCTAAATCCTGTGTTTAAGGAGATAAATGGATTAAGAAATGGAATAAAGGGAGTGGTGACCTTGGAGCAAATTCCCAGCAGCTGAATTTCTGATTTGTGAAAAGGAATTACAGAAAAGCTTAGAGCCTGCCGTGGGGCACTCCTTTAATCCCAGCACTTGGGAGGCAGAGGCTGGCAGATCTCTGGGTTTGGGGCCAGTCTGTTCTACAGAGTGAGTTCAAGGACAGCCAAACTTAGACAACAGAATGTTAAAAACCTTATGAGCATGATAGTCTTTCCAGAATTTACAAGCCACATGCCTATTTCAAGTATATCATAGACTGATAGGATTTCATAATCCAGAAAAGTGTAGAGAAAATAGCTGGTTTTTATTTACTTATATTTTTTTGCTTTAAATTTCATTTATATTTCTTTATGTCTTAGTTGGGGCTTCTATTACTGTGAAGAGACACCTTTATAAGAGCAATTTTTATAAAGGAAAACATTTAATGGGGTGGTTTACAGTTTCAGAGGTTTAGTCCCAGAAAATGATTTATGAGGAACTCATATGCCATCTGTTAAACCTGGAATATAAATTACTTTGTTGACAAAATTCTCAATATATTCTTTAGCAGAATTCTCTACAATCTTGGAGTTTATTCTTTACTTACCAAGCACTGTGTATAAAGTCAGCAACAATACAGAGTAGTAGAAGATGTTAGTTTTGCCCAAGATATGAAGGGAAAATGCGGTCATATTTGCAAATCCCGGAGGTTCTAAACAGAAGAAAAGAATTAAAAACCTGGCAAACACATGCAAAGTTAATTTCTCTAAACCTTTTCTAGAAGATTTCCTTCTTTAGATTTTCTGAAACTCAGAACCCTGGGGAGCCAACATACACAGAATCGCAGACAGCAAAGCTCAAATGTGGCTTTGTTGTAGGTCAGATAGACACGTAGAGGGGAATACCTAATTATATATTCCATAATAGATTGAATTCTCACATAGATTATGAATTTAAATGACAGACACACTTGCCAGAGGTCTACACTACACTCTTTTATCCTCAGGTAAATCTGAAAGATGTTGCCATGTTCAGAGGATGATCAATCAAGCCATGACTCTTTTCCATAGGATTTGGTATTTAAGCAGTGCACAGACTTCTAAGAGCTATAACAAATATATGTATTTTCCCTCTATGTGATGCATTCTCACTTTACAGAGCCCTCCCCATCAGTGGACAGACAATACAGACCTAGGGACGACTCATAGAAGGACACAGAGGGAAGAAGGCAGCCATTCGCAAGGCAAGAAGAAAAGCCCTCCCTCCCAGAGTGGGGAGTCTTGGTCTTGGACTTTTAGCTATAGAATTTTTTTTTTTTTTTTGGTTTTTCGAGACGAGGTTTCTCTGTGGCTTTGGAGCCTGTCCTGGCACTAGCTCTGTAGACCAGGCTGGTCTTGAACTCACAGAGATCCGCCTGCCTCTGCCTCCCGAGTGCTGGGATTAAAGGCATGGGCCACCATCGCCCGGCCTAGCTATAGAATTTTGAGAAAATGATTTTGCTGTGGTTTGGGCTAACTATGGTATGCTGTTATTTAGGGCCTAACAAACTAATATACATCTTTACTTTAAAAATGTGGTGATAGTTCTGTCCAAATCCTTTGAAACTAGCTTCTTTGTATCTTTTTATTCATATATAATTAGTCATATATTATTCATATATTACATCCTGACTGCAGTTTCCCCTCTCTCTACTCCTCCCAGTTCCCCCACCACCACCTCCCCTCCCTGGATGGCCAGTAACCAGAGGCTGGATATCCCTGAGACCTAGAATAGAACCAAACACAAATGGTAGAAAAAAAATTAATGAAATATTTCCTAATGATATTCCACTATACTCATAGATCCCTTGTATCTTCAAAGGAACATATTTCTTTTAAGCCAGATAACTGAGAAGGTGGGTGTAGCTATTAAGGTAATCAATCAGTCAGGAAGAATATGCTGATATGTAATTTTAATGCTATTTTAAAATTAGTAATGCAACCTTAACCCTCCAAGATTTAAATGGTAACAGAAAAGCGCTATGAATGCCAGTCCAAAGGCCAGCTCTTGCTTCTCTCTTTTGGATGTGACATAAAATAGTACTCTCTCAGCCTGGCTGCTTCAGAATCACCTAAACACTCAGGAGTGGATTTCCATGCTGCTCTTATACTCCAATCCAGTTAGGTTAAATTGACCTAGGAATCTATATTTTTAATGTCCTTAGGTGATTCTTTTTTTGTTGTTGTTGTTTCCTTTCGTTTTTTTGTTTTGTTGTTGTTTTGTTTTGAGATTCTTACTCTGTATTGCCGTCTGGCCCCAAACTCACTATGTAGCCCAGGATATCCTTGTGTTCGTGGCAATCTTCCTGCCTTAGCCTCTTGGGTGGTAGGATGACAGACAGGCATGAGCTACAGCACACCTTTTGGGCCAGACTAAGTCATCAAGAATGCAAGGAGGACAAAAAGTACTGCTGCCCTCCACCCTCTCAGTACAGCCTAAGCAGAAGCAGGACAGGACCAAGTAAGATCGCAGTAAAGGATGGAAACAGTTGGAAACTGGGGGAAAGGTTAGCTAGCTGCAGCTCCATGTTTCAGCTCTGTAAACCAATAATCAGTGTTAGGGCTTTGAGAGGAACATGTTTATAAACAGCTTCACTAGGAAAAGCAAGAGTGGAAACACAAATGACTCTGTTTAAACACACTCCTGGGACGCTTCCAAGAGTCATGAAAGGCACACTCTCCAGTGCCGTTGCCCAGCTCTACTGACAGCAGAAGTAAGCAAGTAGGAAGAAGTAAGCAACAATTACGGCAGGTACCAAGGAGGCACACAAAATCTTTCTCCTGTCTTGAGACTGGCCTCTAACTCTAGATCCTCCTGTCTTCATCTCTCTCATGCTGGGATTCTGTGCACATGACACACAGCCTGGTGGCATGTTGAATCTCCATGGCTTCCTTAACAAGGATGACATGCATCTGCTATGCTCAAGGCATCAAGGTAGGTGTTAGCATACATGTTATTTAGGATGGGTGTTAAAAACGACAGACACAGGTAATCACCCTTAACAAGTCTGAGATGAGACAATTATAACACCAGCCCACTTCCTCCAGTCATAGGCTCTCAACAGGGAGGAAATGGCTAAGGAGAGAAGGGGAAAAAATCTGGTGAGGATGTGGGACTTTCTTGCTCACTGTCATCATTTGAAAATTCACCTTCCTCTAACTGTATTAATAATGATCAATTAGCCAGGCGGTGGTGGCGCACGCCTTTAATCCCAGCACTTGGGAGTCAGAGGCAGGCGGATCTCTGTGAATTCGAGACCAGCCTGGTCTACAAGAGCTAGTTCCAGGACAGGAACCAAAAAAAAGCTACGGAGAAACCCTGTCTCGAAAATCGTAAAAAAAAAAAAAATTAATTCCCATTATTTATCACTGTATTACAGAGACAGCACAGGGAAAGACATCTCTCAGGAGAGGTAGTGAGCACCACAGGCACCACCTCATAGCGACCCCATAGCCTGCCCGGAGTGTATTCAGGATTACACATGCCCCACTTAAATTTTACCCCTCTCCAATTTGCGACAGAATGTCACTGTGTGGCCCCAGCTGGCCTGGAAGTCCCTATGCAAACCAGCTGGCCTTGAACTCATGGAGATTCATAATGCCTCTGTCTCCTGAGTTCTGGGATTAAAAGGATGTGCACTATGCCCAGCCAAATTCTTCCAGTGCCTTATTTTTAATTATTTGAATTAAATTTTTTTCTATTCAAAGGTATTTCAAACATAAACTTACATTAAATAGCTATTTATAAAAAACAATTACTTAAATTAAAAGCTGGCCGTTTTGAGTTATATTGTGAATTTGCCATATTTTGATTAAATCACATTTTATTGCCATACACTTGGGAGGAAAAGAATTATTTTTCAAGATAAATATTACAGAAAAAATAATGGTCATCTGAAGAATGCACCTCACAGAGTGCAGCGAAGACAGTTCACACTGCTTTGTATCTTTGCTAACAATGAGGGTGTTATGGGATACTGTCAAGTCCTCTGAGAACAAAGGGAATCACGACTACTGACCTTTAAGCTCTGGGTATGCTAGATATCGAAATGTAATCAGAATGGCGAGCTGGGTCAGCACAATCAACACAAACAGGACCCGGGCCTGCAGAGAAAGAGACATTGATGTGAACAGATACGCTGGTACAACTCCAGACAAGGCTTTTAAACTAGCTTCATTAACAAAATGTAAGTGACATAATAAGAAATACGTATTTTAATCTATAAATTTCTTGTCAATAACTCCTAAGACCTTTATAATTTTATAAATGATAACAGGAAATAGTAGAATACTTCCTCATAAAATACTTGGTTGATGAGCAGAAGGAATGTCACCTGTGATTAATAAGAAGCTTTAGAAAGCCACCAAGAATGGAGGCTAGTTGCTAGATGGATCAGCTAAGCGCCGAGGGCTGGCACTGTGTCCTTATACCATCCTCCTTTGTTCTCCAGGGGAAAGGTGTTGAATTCATCACTAAGGGCCAATAATTTAACCAACGAGGCCTACACAGTGAAACTTCATAGAAACCCTGGCTGGAGGGTTCCAGAGGCGACTCTAGAGAATAGCAGGAGTGCTGGGCTGGGGAATGGCATGTGCCTCGAAGGGCGGGGACATTGACGTTCAAGCCTCTTCCTCTGCCTCTCTTCTATCTGGCTGATACTGAGTTTATCCTTAAGTAATAAACCAGTAATAGTAAGGAAACTGTCTTCCTGAGTTCTGTGAGCCATCTAGAAAACTACTAATCCCAAGAAAGGAAGTCTTAGGAACCTCCAATTTACAGCTAGTCCACAGGACATTCTGGACCTGACTGCTGTGAGGAGGGAGGGGGGAGGAGGGCTGAGCCCTTAGCCTGTGGGATCTACACTATTTCTTGGCAGTCATTATAAGAATTGAGTTAAATTCTAGAACACCACAATCAGTATCTATGGAGAACTAGAGAACTATTTAAACCAGAAAGCCCCACACATTTGGTATTTGAAGTGTGAGAAGAAGGGGAAACAGGGCCTTTGTTTTTAACATCAACAACAAAATACTTTGTAAAAAAAAATGTGGCTAAAGAGAACTAAATAAATATCTGATTAACTGATAATATCATGAACTGCTTAGTATTGCTTTTTCTCAATTTACTTGAACCAATATTAGATGTTCATTATACCTGAAGGGTAATCTGTTTATTTAAAGTTGGATATAGGGCAGGAGTAAATCGTATACCACAGGGTTAAATAAGCAAAGAATGCATTCTCTCTCTCTCTCTCTCTCTCTCTCTCTCTCTCTCTCTCTCTCTCTCTCTTCATTTTTTGAGACAGGGTTTCTTTGTAGCTTTGGAGCCTGTCCTGGAACTAGCTCATAGACCAGGCTGGCCTCGAACTCACAGAGATCTGCCTGTCTCTGCCTCCCGAGTGCTGGGATTAAAGGCATGTGCTACAACTGCCCGGCTGAAACTCTGCCTTGAAAAAACAAAAGAAAGAAAATTTCCCAAATAAAACTTAAGACTAGTTGGGGCGGTAGAGGCAGTGACCCCACTTGCCTTTGATCCTAGCACTAGGGAGGCAAAGGCAGATGGATCTCTGAATTCAAAGTGATGATGTACAAAGTGAGTTCCAGGACAGCCAGGGCTACACAGAGAAACCCTATCTCGAAAAAAAAAAAAAGAATATAAAACAAAAACTTTAAATTAATGAAGAAACCACCATCCAAAAATTGTAATGATGAAATTAAATACCCATTATTCATTTTTTTCAAAAAGCATAATTATGCATGTAAAAAAAGCAAATTATTTAAATATTATGCATGTAAGTGTATACCCTAAGCTATTTGGGGGAAGTAAAATTAAGGAAGGTTTCAATTATCCTCAACAGTTTACTCTGTAGCCAGGCGGTGGTGGCACACGCCTTTAATCCCAGCACTTGGGAGGCAGAGACAGGCGGATCTCTGTAAATTCTAGGCCAGCCTGGTCTACAAGAGTTAGTTCCAGGACAGGAACCAAAAGCTACGGAGAAACCCTGTCTCGAAAAATCAAAAAAAAAAAAAACAGTTTACTCTGTATTATTGTGTATGTGTGTGCGTGTGTGTGTGTTGTGTTAATGTTCATGACAAGGAAGATTTCATGGACTGTGAAATAATAGTCAGTCACAGTCATGTGCACTTGTATAATCCATGTACTCAGGAAGCTGAGGCAGGAGGATTGCTTGATCTCAAATATCCAAGGCTACTCTGAAAAACACAGTAATACTTTGCCTCAAAAATCAATAAAGAATAAATATGCACACACATACACACAAACTAATATAAGAAAATAACCACAAGAAGTTCTTGAGAGATGTCTCAGCAGTTAAGAGCACTCACTGGCTGTTCTTCCACAGGATCCAGGTTTGATTCCCAGCATTACAACCATCCAAAATGCCAGTTCCAGAGGATCTGATGCCCTCTTCTGACCTCCAAGGAAACCAGGCATGCATTTGGTACACAAACATACATGTAGACAAAATACTCATACACATAAAAAAAATAGGTAAATCTTTATCAAAAGAAAGAAAAAAAAAGAAACGCCTGGCTTGGTGAGATCTTGGTGAGATGGCTCAATAGTACAGTCACTTCCCAACAAGCTTGATGACCTGAATTCAGTCCTTGGGATGGTCCATGTGGTGGAAGGAGAGGACCAACTCCAGCGGGCTGTCCTTTGACCTCCACACACATGCCATGGTACATACATCCCTATCACATACACACAAAACATTGTATTCTTATAGATAAACAGTAAACTTTGTTTTATAAGGTTTAAAACTGTATTATTTAGAACCTTGCATTTACCATTTCCAGTTAAAACAAACACTCACACACAAGTAACATTTTATTGACTTTACTTACCACAATGTAGTGGTCAGTGAGGAGAATAAATGATGCCAAAGGATCAAATTTGAGATGCGTATTCTCTTTAGCAGAAAATATGTGGTGAACACTCTTACTTCTTCCAGCAGAATCCTAGTTACAAACACAGCCAAGAAGCAACTTACAGGCATACAGTATGTGCAGGTTCTGATTATACACCTATTTACAGTTTCTCAACAACAAAGGTTTCCTGGGCTTGAGGACCACCTTGTCTTCCCACACTAAACCTGAAGGCTGAATCTGAAGGAGGTGGGGTTGAGGGGCTACACTGAGGAGAAGCAGTGGTGGAGCTCAGACAGTAAGGACAGAAATGAGAAGTAAAGAGCAAGAGGGTGGTGCACACCTTTAATCCCAGAACTTGGGAAGCAGAAGCAGGTGGATCTCTGAGTTTGAGGCCAGCCTGGTCTACATAGTGAATTCCAGTCAGAACTTATTTAGTGAGAGACTGTGTTAAAAAAGGAGGAAAAGAAAAGGAAGAGGGGGAGAAAGAGAATAATGGTTCAGTTGGTAAAATGCTTGCTGCTGAAGCAATCCCCAAATTCAATCCCTGGAATCCATGCAAAAAGCCAGAAATGGGCCGTAGAGATGACAAAATCAGGAAGAATAGGGTTTGGATGCTACCACACATAACAAGCTTGGTGTCCTGCAAATGCCTTTTAACACCAGCTCTGAGGAAAATGACACACCTTCTTCTAGCTTCTGTAAATATACAGGTACACATACAGACATATAAACAAATACATATATCTATTACCCCAGTCCTAGGGGGAGGAGGAAGAGAGATTGAGATCCAGAATTCACTGGCTGGCCAGTTTAGTCATATCAGTTCAGTGAGAGACCCTGCCTCCAAAGATAAAGTAGAGGTTGGGGAAGTGGCCTTCAGTGATTGAAGTTCTTGTGCACAAGTATGAAGACAAGAGTTCAGATACAGGGCTGGAGAGGTGGCTCAGAGGTTAAGAGTGCTGGCTGCTCTTTTGTAATGAGATCTGGTGCCCTCTTCTGGCCTGCAGGGATACATGCAGGCAGAACACTACATAATAAATAAATGAATGAATGAATGAATGAATGAATGAATGAATAAATAAATAAATAAATAAGAGTTCCGATACCAAAAACTCATATAAATTAAGTGGGTATGGTGGCCTGCCTGCTTCTAACTCCAAACTCAGAAGTTTTAAGTGGGATCCTCAAGCTGGCTAGCGAGACCAGTGTTATGGACTACTCCTTTACACTGTGTGAACATATGTCACTGTGATTGGTTTAATAGCTAAGCAGTATTTTCAGGGCAGAGCGAATGCTGAGAAGATGAAGGTGGAGTCAAGAAGAGATGCCAGGAGACACAGAGCAAGCAGCACGGGCAGTACAGAGTAAAGGTAACAGAGCCATATATAAGAATATAGATCAAAATATATTGGTTAATTTAAACTATAAGAGCTAGTTAGAAACAAATCTAAGCTATCAGCTAAGCTTTCATAATTAATAATAAGTCTCCACATAATGATTTGGGAGCTGGCAGGCAGGACAGAAAAAACCGCCTACAAACCAGCCATATCTGCATGCTCTGGCTTTGATTACCAGACCCTGCCTCACTGAATAATATGGAATATTGCATGATATTTTGATTGTGTTCTGACAAAGCTTGCTTGGAGTCAGAGGGCAGAGCTAGCCACTAGTTGACCATAGAGGTTTGGAGAACTGTAGACAGACAAGACGGGGCTGAGGGGGATCTCAGTCCTTTGGACTGTAGAATCAAAGATGCAGGAAGCAACTGGTGGCTGCTCCCAGTGCTCTGATCTTTCAGGTTCTTACCCCAATATTTGACCCCCAATTTTTTTAATTGATAAAGATTAATTATATTAATGCTTCAATGGAAGAGCTAATAAGGATGATTCCCAGCATCAACCAAGGGCCTTCACATGCATGCACACCTATATGCATGTGTTCCCGTAACATCCACAGACATGCATAAACACACATACATACTGCATACACACATACAGATCACATATATAAAAATGGGAGAGAATTTACAAAATAAGATGAAAAGGACAATAAAGCAGAGGTGGGGAGAGGGTCTACATGGTAAAAGAAATGGAAGATATTGCCAGGTGGTGGTATTATACACCTTTAATCCCAGCAGTCAGGACAGGGGCAGGTGGTTGAGTTTGAGGCCAGCCTGAACTACAGCGAGAGTTCCAGGACAGCCAGGGCTAATTGTTATATAAGCCTTGCTTGGATTCTGATTTGAATCAACCAAATGCATATGTGTGTACACATATGTGCACACATACACACACGCACGCAAACATGTATGCACACGTGTGTTCATACACCCATACCTATCTAATGTGATGTATTTAAATTGGACAGAACTTTACCATTAATGAGTGAAAGAACCAAGCTACCTGTTTAATAATCAGTCAGTAGATTGGATTCTTTTGAGATAGCATCTCACTGTTGGAGCCAGCCATGATAAGCTTAATAGAAACAGACCACCCAAAGAAAGTTCTTTACCCAACCATTATCACCTGCCAGTGTAGGACCTAACCAAGATAAGTTTAAAGGAGGCCCGAGTCTCAGTAGTTTACCCTGAGGCAATACCTGGTTGCAGGAAGAACCACAAACTGAAATTACCTGAGCACCACCCAAGAACAGACCATCCAAACGAAATGCCTAACGTTCCAACCCTTGTAGATAGAATCACCTGCCAGCACACACTCACCAGGACACCCCTAGACAAATGTCAGCCAATCAGACAACCTTAGAAGTCCCTCATCCCACTTTTACTACTATAAAAACCCAACTCTAACTGACCTCGGGGCTCTCTGATTATTCCAATACGTTGGAAATATAGAGAGACTGAGTTTGTAAACTTGTATAAAATAAAGGCTCATTGCTTTTACATACGACATTCAGACTCTTTGTTGGTTTCTGGGGGACTTTGCGGATCTGGGCATAACACTCACCATATTACCTGGGCTGATCTCAAACTCATGGTCCTCTTCCCTCAGTCTCCTGAGTAGTTAGGATTATATATGTGCCACCTAACTAGGCTTTAGCAGATTAATTTTTTAAAGTCATGCATGTAAGATTGAAAACAAATATCCATGATTGCCTAGGGATAAAGGCAGATCACAAAGGACAAGAAAACTCGGGGCCAATGAGATGGCTCAATGGGTAAAGGAGCTTGCCACCAAGCCTAAACCTGAAGTAAATTCCCATGACTGGGGGGCTGGAGAGATGGCTCAGAGGTTAAGAGCATTGCCTGCTCTTCCAAAGGTCCTGAGTTCAATTCCCAGCAACCACATGGTGGCTCACAACCATCTGTAATGGGATCTGGTGCCCTCTTCTGGCCTGCAGTCATACACACAGAATATTGTATACATAATAAATAAATAAATATTTTTAAAAAATTCCCATGATTGTATGGTGTATTTAAAGGAGAAGAGAACCCCCCCCCCCAGCCTCAAACTGTCCTCTAACCTCCACACTTGCATCATGGTGCCTGTGGTTCTCCCTGCCCGGACACAGAAAATAAATATATAAAATGTAACTTCCAAAAGAACATGCCAAATATCCTGTGTTCAAACTTTATTTACTGCTTATCAAATTTGTTTACTACTGACTGACTAGCAATAAAAACCCAAATCAGAGTTCACTGTGGCAAGAGCCCGTGCAATAACAGAACAAACTAAAAATGGCAATTTACCTGGACGGATACTTCTATGGTGTGTGTCCCATTACTGTAGTTTTTAGGGTTCCACTTCAGTATGAAGATAGGACCAGACACGTGAGCAGCCTGGCCCACATTAGCTCCATCAATCTTAACAGCAACAGAAGTGATGGGGGATGAGGAAAAGGCCAGCACTCTGGAATGAGAGCATGTAGAAGGTGCATGATTTCAGTATAGGACATTGTTCTTAGAGAACAACACTACTGTAACCTGAGGACATAGAGTGCAGGCAGGGCCACACTGTGCAACTGCAAAGACCTTGTACAACTTGGCAATGAACTGCTAAGAAATTAGCTGAGCGGAGGTGGTGCACGGGAGGCAGAGGCAGGTGGATCTTTGTGAGTTCCAGGCCAGCCTGGTCTACAAGAGCTAGTTCCAGGACAGACTCTATAGCTACAGAGAAACCCTGTCTCAAAAAACAAAAACAAACAACAAACAACAACAACAAAAAAACACAAAAAAAGAAATTGAGGCTATTGTTTTTTCTTTCTTTTGTAGTGTTAAGGACATGCTAGGCAAGTGTTCTACCCCAGAAACTATTATTTTTCAGAAAGCAAACCAGTTTCTTCTGAGAAATCTACCTAGAATAGACTAAAAATCCTTTCTGAAGAAATTCCTGAATTCCTGGTTTTACTCTTAGGAAGAGAATGCCTATTAATCCTATGTCAAGCCTATAATTCATTCATTTGGTTCCTGATGTACTACCCAGAAAACGCAAGTTATAACCAGAGCTTTTCGGCTAACACCTAGTGCCGATATCCAGATGCCATTAAAAATACGATTGAGTAGTTAAATCGGGGTGTGCTTTCTGTGCACAAAGACAGGACTTTGCTTAGTCTGTGCCTTATGGTGAGAATGATATGAGGACCTGTCTCTCTGGAGACTGCTTGTGAAGAAACGCTCAGAGGTGCTAACAGTAGCCCTTTAGAAAAGGCAAGCACACGTCTCCTCCATGACACTGCTCTCCCAGAGCTATGACGCTGCACTGTTTGTCTGTCTGCCTCGGCCTCTCAGATGCTGTCACCACACCTGGCTTGGATTACTTTTCAAAATAAAATTTAAAAAAATATATTTTTAAAAGTGATCTTACATTTGAAAGACGTTTTCCAAAAATAATGTCTCATTAGAATTCTTTTAACAAACATTACCAAAGTCATATATAAACTATATTTTGAATTTCATCAGGATTATACAACCTATTCTTTTGGCAGGTTATTTAGCAAAACAGGGGGTGGAGGAACCCTGATGTATAATACAAATGTCTAAAAGTAGAATATGTGGGGCTGAGGCATAGTTTTGTGGCAGAGCAGCTGCCTCATTGGAATACTGAAATGCCCCAAAGTAGCTCTGTCCTTATTCAGTTAGCTCCCTCCTGTGCTTCACCCCACACACACCCAGCTCCCCAACCCCCACCAAGCACATCCCACTGGGCAGATTAATCCCAGGCAGCCACAGTGTTGTTTTAATAAAGGGAACTGAAGGCTTTGCAACATTTGACCCCCTGCTTGCCTCTGCTAGGGTACACTTGTGGTTTTGACTTATAAACTCTACTCTCCTAGAATTCTTCATAGCAGAAGCCTGCCCTTGGTCTCAGGCTTAAAGAAAGGACTCTCATTTGTCCTTACATTTGTGGTGGACTGCAACTTTCTGCTGTGGATTATAACATATAAGGCCTTAATTTGATCCCCAGCCCTGCAAATAATTAATAAAAATGAATAAATAAGTATAGATTATAAGGTAATATGTTATGGTTGTAACAATGTAAACACACGAATAGAAAGACTGGAATAAAATATACAAAAAATAATTGAAAGACCCGAATAAATCCAGACCCCTCTAGCAGAAAGAATAGAGCCAAAAAAAATCTAGCAGGAAAAATAGAACCAAAAAATCTAGCAGGGAGAGAAGAACCAAAAATCTAGGTTAGCCGGTTCAGTGACTCTGTTCCAGGAACTAGCTGACCATAAAGTTAGATTATAATCTTGAGAATAATCTTGAGAAACGGGGAGTTGCCCCATTGTAATGATCACTGGTATTTTCGGAATTTTCCAATGACGCCCTCCCTACCCCCTTTGGGTAGTGATTTCTTCCCCTAAATACCCCTTCTCCCTGCTACTTGGGTCCAACTCTACCCCTGCGTGGGAAATGAGTTTGGGGCCCCAGTGCACTGGTTCCTGTCCTGTCAATAAACCTTGTATGATTGCAGCAAGGACAGACGGTCTCTCGTGAGTTTCTGGAGGGTCATGTTACCCCAAGACTTGAGTGAGAGTCTCCCCACTCTGGGGGTCTTTCATAATGATTGGCTTAAGAGTTTCTGGATGATTTTAAAAGATTTTATCATCTTTTTTAAAAATTACATTTTAGGGGATTAGAAATAGTGGTAGAACATATGCCTGATATGCGTGAAGCCCCGGTTCAAGTCCCAGCTCCCAAATTATTTATTTATTTATATATGTATGTATATATGTGTATATAATATATACATACATACATATATATGTATATATATATATTGAATGGGATGAAACTGTGAACACAGTTTACATGTGTAGCTGTTGAAAAAAACAGAAGTGGAACATCCCCTAGCTTTTACATGGGAATAGAATCACAATGACTTTTTCTTCCTCATCCATTTTAAACTGAAAGTAAATTCTGAAACACTGAAACATACCTGATGTGTGTTGAATGGAAGAGCCTTTCTAGTGGTTCATGTTTGGCACAACTATAGAGGAGTGATTTAGGGTTGGTGATAAGAACCACGGGCCACTTGTCAAAGGTTACGTCTGCAAAGCTAAAGAGGTCGTGATCAAAGGCAAAGATCCGGTACCTGGAGGCCAGAGGAGAGTAAGGGGATTTAGTTACTTCTCATTCTGAGCTTGAGTGGGCTAAGGATGTAGTGGTGGAGTGCTTGCCTAGCGTACAGGGAGCTCTGGGGTCCAAACCCACGTGTGACACTCAGGAGGTAGAGGCAGGAGGATCAGACGTTTGTGGTCATCCTGGGCTAGCTAGTGAGCTACAAAGCTAGCCTGGGCTACAGGAGACCCTGTCTCAAAAAGAGAGGGAGAGACTTGAGGATAAACACAGAACAAATGTAGAAACCACTGGTGCAGGGTGGGGTTGCTCCAGGCTCTTCCCTCTTTCCCGCAGCTTTGTCTTCCCACCTGCAGGTCAGCAGGACTCTCACTGAGCTAAGGACTCTAATGTGTCCCAGAACAAGGCCTGCACGCTTTGATTTTAAAGCTTTTTAGCCGGTAGTGGTGGCGCACGCCGGTAGGATTTGCTGAAGGAGGCAGAGGCAGGAGGATCACGAGTTCGAGGCCAGCCTGGGCTACACATTTTTGCCGGGCGATGGTGGCCCACGCCTTTAATCCCAGCACTCGGGAGGCAGAGGCAGGCGGATCTCTGTGAGTTCGAGACCAGCCTGGTCTACAGAGCTAGTTCCAGGACAGGCTCCAAAGCTACAGAGAAACCCAAGCTTTTTAACTCGGTTCACTTTATTCTAGACAGCACTATTACACTATTGTTTTGAACCTGGGGTTCAAACATCACAAGCCCAAGATCAGGTATTCTTCATTCCACCAACAATGCTATATCAAGTATGAACTCTCATTTAGTTGGAGAATTTAAATTGCTATGACAGCAATAACTAGAAGGTCAGGCACAAAATTCAAGGGAAAAAAATCTAGTTCCAGTGCACCTGAGAGTTTGGTCCACAGACCAGCCTACACTGATAACATATTTAATGGTGAGATTTGGACACCGTTAAACTCTTTCACAATTCTTTTTTTCCCCCGCAATTCTTATGAACACCGGAGTTTAAAACTACATCCAAATGTGGTGGCTCCTATCTGTAGACCCAATCCTTGAAAGGATGAGTCAAGAGGATGGTGAGGCCAGCCTAGGCTAAAGAATAAGTTTTAGGCTAGACTGAACCATGCTTTCAAAAAAAAAAAAAAGATAGAAAAAAAAAAAGACACACATGGTTGTGTATGCCTTGGTCCCGGCACTAAGGAAGCACAAGTATTTCTACATTGGCCTAGTATACATACACAGCCAGTATCAGGCCAGTTAGGGGCTATGTGCCTCAAAAGGAATAAAAGAGACAACCCTACATTCTAGTAGACATGTCTTAGAGTTTACATGGCATAATGATGGTGAACATCAGTGCTTTAGGGGCTGGAGAGATGGCTCAGTGGTTAAGTGCACTTGCTACTCTTGCAGAGGACCCGGGTTCAGTTCCCAGCACCCACATGGTGGTTCACAACCATCCATAACTCCAGTTCCAGGAGATCTGTTCCCCTTCTGACCTCTGCAGGCACCATGCATGCACATGGTGCACATACACACATGCAGGCAAAACACTCACATAAAATAAAATGAATACATCTAAGAAAAAGTAATTAATTTTTTAAAAAATCACTTGTAACAGGTTTTACATAATGGAAAAGATTGCTAGAGACACATTAACTGACAGCTTGACAAGACCTGGGGTCACCTGAGATCTGGGCATCTGGGGGGGAATATTTTGATTTTGTTAAATGAAGAGGGAAGAACTCCCACTCCCACCCCATTGTGGGTGCCATTTCCTGACTGGTTCAGGGATGACGTACGTGAAGGGAGCTGAGCATTCTGCTCTCTTCCTGACTGTGGACACGATGTAATCAGCTGCTTCTGACTCCTACTGCCTTGATTTCCTCAGCAGGGTGGACTGTCACTTTGAGCCAGAATCAACTTTCTCCCCTAAGTAGCTTCGTCAGAGTATTTTATCACAGCAACAAGCAAAGAAATTGAGATGTGTGTGAATTTATTAGCCTGGTGGTGGCACATGCCTTTAATTCTAGCACTCAGGGGGCAGAGGCAGAAGGATTAAAGGTTAGCCTGGGCTACATAGTTAGAACTATTCTTCAAAATAACAAACCAAAACAACAGAATTATCATAAGTTTTTCCTGAGATAACCCATCAAATAAGAAAGTGTCACTGTTTTATCAAATGTGTGTAAACTTCATTTGCAGGGAGGCTTCCTTACCTTCTATTGTCTTTCCAGTCTCCCACCTCAAGTTCCAAAGTGCCCGTAAAGTGACGAGTGTGTAAAACAGGCATCAGTCCACCAAGAGTGTGGAGGTGCCCACACAAATAAGCTGTGGCCGAACTAAACAACAAAAAATAAACAGGATGAATGAACAAAGACAACCTGTGTGCCAAATCAGTAAGAAAGTCTCTTCAGAAAAGCAAGTGGATTCAGCAATTGGAAATGACCAGTTCAGGTTCTAGAACCTGCC
This sequence comes from Alexandromys fortis, assembly GCF_014885135.2. NCBI lineage: Eukaryota > Metazoa > Chordata > Mammalia > Rodentia > Cricetidae > Alexandromys > Alexandromys fortis. Next base: position 17,883,433 of record NW_026067902.1, read on the forward strand.
TTACCTCATTACTGTCCGGATCCCCGGGGACGGAGAAAGGATAGTAGATGTTGTAAAGTGTCCAAACCAAATTGTCTGGTTGCTCTGACTACTTTTCTTGGAGAACGATAAGAGTTCCTCCATCTGTTTCTGAAATGGGAGAAAAATCCAATGCCAGACAGGTCAAACATTTCCCCTAAAGTTTATAACAATAATCACATTGTCTGTGTGGCCCAATGTAGGTCATGACCTGAATAGATCTCTATCAGTTTGAACTGTGTTCATTCACATTATACTCCATTCTGAGACGACTGCAGTGAGCAGAGCAAGCACCATCTGCATTTGATGCATATGAAACTGAAGAATAAGTTAGTCACTGTTTGCAGGGTTAGGAGTGTGGCTCAGGGGTAGAGCTTTTTCCTAGCAGCAAGCACGAGGTCCTGGGTTCAATCCCCAGTGTCAGGAATGGGGGAGAATAATTATCCCCTTAATGAGACAACTAATCTTTTTAGTTTTGTGTACTGCTATATCACAATTTCTAAAAGAAACACTAAGCCAAAAGTCTAAAACATACACGTTATATGTCCACCGACAAACCAAAATGTCTTAATGTCTCTATTCAATATAGTCAAATACTAGAAACTCCAACAAAATAAAATACCCACATAATGGAATACTCAGCAGTAAAAAGGGAAGAGCTTTGGATGGCCACAACCACAGACACACATCTCAGAAGCATCACACTGAGAATTAGAAGCCAAACCCAAGAATGCATACTGTAGGATCACATTTACCTAAAAATTTAGAATAAATAAAACCATGCTGATAGAAAATCAATCACTTGTACCATCAGAATAAAGACAGATTCTACAAGAAAACTTTCTAGGGTGGTAGACAGGTCCTAAATCTTGACTGAGAGAAAGTTAAAACAGCATATACGTTTGTAAATTCTTCAAACACTTAAAATTAGTATATTTTATTGTATTTAAAACACCTCATGACACTGATTTCAAAACATAATTTGCACATATGTACTTGTAATATCTATAATATGCATACAGTAATGAACTTCTGGGCCTTACCCTTTCTAATTTGGTAAAATTGGGGTAAGACTAGGGAGACTCAGGGGCTGGAGAGATGGCTCAGTGGTTAAGAGCACTGGTTGCTCTCAAAGAGGACCTGAGTTCAGTTCCTAGCACCCACATGGTGGACCACAATCATTTGTAACTCCTGTTCCAGAAAATCTAGTGCCCGCTTCTGATTCCCATGGGCACTGCATGCACACGGTATACAGACATATATGTAGGCAAAACACTCATACAAATAAAATAAAAAAAAATCTAAATTAACAGAAGACCAGGGATTCTGCATTAGGTAACACCACAATTGATTTTTATGTACTTGATCTGTGCATTGTATATTTAAAACTCTATTCTAAGAAAAAATTCTAGTTCACCAGCTCACTAAAGGCACTTGGTGATTAGGAAACGAAATATAACTGTATCCTGTATTCTTTACTTCTAGAACCTTCACATAACTCTGAACCTCTTTCAGCTCTTTCAGTGCCTGACGAACTCTGCACTTGCTAGAGTTTTCTGAACTGGTCACATGCTCTGATACTAGACGACACACCCAGGAACTTACTTGATCTTAGCTCCTTTTATTCTTCTAAGCAGGTGCACGTGTCTCAGGTAAGAGCATGTGCTCATCAAATAAGGAACTGGCATTTGTTGTGCTAAGACATAGCAAGAGCTTCTCAGATTCTCAGGTTCTTAGCCTTGCCAAAATGTTTAAGTTGTTCTCTTATTAGAAAAAAATATAGACTACTAAATAATATTGGCAACAATATAACATATAATATACTAAGCTATAGGCCCTGTAGCTTGCTGAATATAGCCTATACTTAATACATATTCAAAAAACACTTGATAGATAAATATAAAAAGTGAGTGCTCCCTTCCCAACTTTCGGGTAAGAATAGAGACAGCAGTAACAATTCTGAAGCAGCTAGTAGCTTCCAGACATATCTGTAACCGCAGTAAAATTTTTCTGGAACATATCTAGATAAGAACATGTTTACTTCAGGTAACTAAACGGTCCAAATATATTCAAGAAAAAATAAAAACAGGTAAGCTAAAAAGGGAAGTGAATTTTTTCCAACTCATACCTCATCTAAAATTCCAAAGAAATTATAGGGTCTCTTAGGCCCTGGCCTTTGGGTGGCATCCACAGAGATGAAAGAATAGTTGCCAAAGGGAGTACTGTGCACATAATGGAAAGAGCCGTCCTTCCGCACAGCAGAATATTTCCTGAAAGATACAGACAAAAGGCTTTAGTGCAATGATAGAAAGAGTGGGCTTCATGTTAGAATAGTAATAAAAGCGCGTCAAGAAAAGACGTCTAGTCAAGATAATACAATCTCTGGTCTGGACAGAGACCTAACATTCCAACTGGACTAGGCCAATCACCTGACCAAGGGATCACCCCTAGGATGGCAGAATCACTTTAAGCCATGCTAAAGAAATATGACTTTTTTTTCATTAATTAATTTACTGGGTTTTGGTGGGGGTTTTTCTTTATTCTCTTCTTCCTCTCCTCCTTCTCCTCCTCCTCCTCCTCCTCCTCCTCCTCCTCCTCCTCCTCCTCCTCCTCCTCCTCTTCTTCTTCTTCTTCTTCTTCTTCTTCTTCTTTGTGTGTGTGTGAATGTGTGGAGACTGAGTCTCACTGTGTAGCCCTAGCTGTCCTGGAACTCACTATGTAGATCAGGTTGGCCTCAAACTCAAAGAAATCTGCCTGCCTCTACCTCTTGAGAGCTGGGATTTAAGGTGTGTGCCGTCGTGCCCAGCTTGCACTAGGCCGTGGGGTCAATATCCACTACAACAAACACCTGGAGAAAAACGAGGGCCTCTTTATTAAAAGTCTAACCTGGCAGCTATTCTGCACACTCACGCTTGAAAACCAATGGAACAGACCTGCAGCCACAACCCACCCTGTCTCGAAAACAAAAACAAAAACCAACCCATCTCTTAAGAACATTTCACTCCCTTGTCAAGGCCTTCACTGTGTCCACCCTGTGACGACCTCTACCTTTCCTGACGTCCTGTAACAATTCGCACGTGAAGCAAGGCAGCATTTCATCAGCCATCCCTTCACATTCTTTTCTAATGCTGTCCTGACACGTCTTCCCTCCTTTTAGTATTACCAGAACATAAGTTCCTTGGAAGCAGGGGCCATTCTATCCCTGATAGCTCTTTTATCCCTGAGACCACACAGCTAGTGAAGAGCTCTTGAAGAACACCTAGTGCTCCATTAAATGACAAAGCACAATAAATCTCCTCAATAGCCGGAACTGAAAGTGAAATCGCGACCAAAAGAAGTATCCCGGCACACTGAAACGTAGGGACTGCTTCTCACACAGAGGTTCCCAGGTGAAATCACACTCATGACATATGAAGAAAATGTAGTGTTGATGTTAATCGGAGGAAAGGATAAAGCAGTCATGGGTGACCGCTGGTCTTTCTGGCCACTCCAGAGGTTGACAGTATTCAGTTTTCTGGAATCCCACTGACCTCAGCAGTCCACCTACTAACACTTCTCCAAAGGACTTCTACTTCGTCCCAGTTGTAACCAAAGGAATTAAAGGAAGCTGGGTGTGGCGGCTCACACCCCTAATCCCAGCATTTCTGAGGTGGAGGCTGGAAGAGGTGGAGGTGAGTTCCAAGCCAGCCTGATCTACTTAGTAAGACTCTGTTGCAAAAAGAAACAGAGAAAGAGAGAGAGAGAGAGAAAGGAAAAAAGAGAGCCAAGCGTGGTGGCTCATGCCTATACTTTTAGCAGAGAGGCTGAGGCTGGAAGGGGAATTAGAAGTTCAGACCAACCTGGGGAACATAACGAGATCTAAAAAGAATCAAAGCAGAGAAGAATATTTTTAAAAAAGGACTGATTGTAACACACATGCAGATATGTGCTCATGTGCACACATGCGCACGTACACACACATACATGATAGCTCATTTTCTAAATTGTCAAAAATTCTTTAAACATAAATTTCATCTTTTAAAAATGATCTCATTCGCTGGGCAGTGGTAGTGCATGCCTTTAATCCCAGCACTCAGGAGGCAGAAGCAGGCAGATTTCTGTGAGTTCAAGGCCAGCCTGATCTACAGAGTGAGTTCCAGGAGAGGCAACAAAGCTACAGAGAAAGCCTGTCTTGGAAACAAAGATTCCACTCATTCATTGACTGGACTGACCCTCCTTCTGACAGATCTACTTAGTAGTCAGCACTGTGCTCATTCAGGTACCTGTAATAATTCGTGATGCTCTCCAGGCTTGGAATGTTATATGCATCTAAAAAAAAGAGCAAACATTCACCTATGCAAAATAGAAAAATGCAAACATGTCAATGACAAAAGAACACAGCACTTTCTGTAACCCTTTAAATGGCAGAGTGTCGCTCAACTGTACATTTTAAGAACAGTAACTTCACCAAACTCAGATTATCTGGAAGCTTTTAAGGCACCTAATATACTGAAGAAATAGTAAGTACTTTGTAATTTTGTTTAGAACAAGTCAGTTTCAAAAGTCTAAGTCTACACTGCTGTTGCTGCTTGTCTGGAACTAGCTCATGTTGGTCTCAAACTCTCATTCTTCCTGCTTCAGCCTTCCTTATGCTGGGAGGACAGGCACGTGCTACTCTACCCATCTTGTTGTTCTGTTTTCATCATGGGGTTACAGAGGCAGAAAGAAATGAATTCTACACATTCATAACAAGTGCTCTAACAGAGTGTCTAGTCCAGGCTGGCCCGGAACTCCTTATTCTAGAGAGAATGGCCTGGAATCTGTCGTGAGACTCTTACCTCTGCCTCAGGAATGTCGCCACACCCAGTACACAGTTCGGGGGATCAAAGCAAGTGCCTCACACATACAAGGCAAACACTCTACCAACTAGTTGAGCTAGCTTCTCAGTCTCAGGTCTATGGATTTTGACAAATACACAGTGGTATATCCAAGACCACAATCAAACTATAAAGCAGTCTAATCATACCCCAAATTTTCTTAATGCCTTTAAAGTCCGTTTCTCCTTCTACCTCCTACCTCTGGCAACTACAATCTGTCATCTGCCATAGTTTTATCTTCTAGATGTCATATAAATGGAATCATACAGTACGAAGATGTAGATTTAGCTTCTTTTCACTTAACAAAACGTAGGGTTTTTTAAAAACGTAATTTTTTGAGTTTTTTTTTTTCAAGACAAGGTTTCTCTGTAGCTTTGGAGCCTATCTTGGAACTAGCTCTTGTAGATCAGGCTAGTCTCGAATTCATAGAGATCTTCCACCTGCCTCTGCCTTCCGAGTGCTGGGATTAAAGGTGTGCACCACCATCATCCAGCATAAGCCATAATTTCTGAAGAACTCTTTCTCCTTTGTAAAGAGGAAAACATCATACTAACTTTCACGTGTTTTAGATTCTCTTTTTGGTTTTTCAAGGCAGGATTTCTCCGTGGCTTTGGAGTCTGTCCTAAGAACTTGCTCTGTAGCTCAAGCTGGCCTCAGACTTACAGAGATACACTTAACTTTTTTTTTTCCTTTAACTGGATTTCCTTTTTTTTTTGTTTCCTTTCTTTTGTCTTTTTATCTTTTGAGACAAGATCTTGCTATGGAGCCTGACCGACCTACAACTTGCTATATAAACTATGCTGGCCTCAAACTCACAGAGTTCTACTTGCCTCTGAAGTTTTAATATCATATGTTACAGCTGTGTATAAGAGATGTGGCCTTTAGCGGGGCGGTGGTAGTGCACGCCTTTAACCCCAGCCCTTAGGAGGCAGAGACAGGTGGATCTCTGTGGGTTCGAGGCCAGCCTGTTCTACAGAGTAAGTTCTAGGACAGGATAAAGCTAAAAAGAAATCTTGTCTCAAAAAAAAAAAAAAAAAAAAAAAACAGAACAAAAACAACAACAAAAAACCCAAAAACAAACAAAAAATGTGGCCTTCATTATATCTAACTTTATGTTATTAGTTCCCATTTTATAACTTTATAATCTAAACTAGTAAAATCTATGTTTCTGAAGGGAGTGTGTGTGTGTGTGTGTGTGTGCAATTTTATTTGGCTCTTGGCTTTTACCATGATTTCCTTTGATATCCAGCCACTTGGTTTTTTCCAAGACTCTGGTCTTCTTCAGGATTCTCTGGTAAGTTTGCCATTCTACCTCATGTTGTCTGGATCCCAAGTGTTCCTTTGTTTTGGCATCTGTCAGGTCTCCTGTGGGTTTACATTGAACTGCAATGTAAAATAAACTCCGGGGGGGGGGGGGGAGAGCTCAGACAAACACACACCCGAAGGAATACAAATTCTTCAGCTACTCAGCACACATACATAAAATCAGTTATGAGTCCACATATGCCCAAAGCGAGCCATTTAAACCAACATGATTGTCTCAGCAAGGGCTCTATTATCATAAGTTAACAAGTGTTTATGTGGTTATTATGATATTAGAAATGATTTATAAAAGAGCCAAAATTTCTTTGAAAGCAAACAGAACACCTGAAGCAGGGGCTTATTGAGGACTGATACCTCATCTTAACAGTGGACGTGTTTCAGTAGAGTGGCAACTGAACCATCCAATAAAAAAACACAAATACACCTTGGACCTTTTTCTCTGCCCCAAACTTTGGGAGCACTTGTGCACAGACTGGAAGAGTATAGGAAATGCAGTTAGAAAACTACCAAGGGATGAAGTAACTTGAATCCTTAAAGTAACTGAAAACATAAGGTTAACCTCTTTGTACAGAAAACGTTAAGTCAACAAAGGAGAATTTTTGATTCCTGGTTAAAGGGCTTTTCCTAATTCTCAAATTCAGTGGGACATCAGCCGGTACATCATCACCACCAACACACACTCAACACACACACACTCAACATACACACACACGACACACACACACTCAACACACAAATACACGACACACACACTCAACACGTGCGCGCAGTACATATATGGCAGACAACACCTAGTCATAAACACATCACACGCCTTATACCTACTGCTTTGAGAAAACCTCGAGATGGCAAAGCATTAGCCTGAATCCTGACTCTAGTATCAACTGGTAAAGGCAATTACAAAGTCCCCTTGCCTGTAGCTCAAAGGGCTTCCTGTCAGCTGCGTCCACAGAGTTCCTGTTCCTAACATCCTCAAGCCAACAGTTGCTGCCCATTCTACCATCAAGAACTACAGTACATCACCACCACAGCACAGCACAACACAGGAATCCCCCCTACCAGTGGCCAGGACAAGAGCTGGCTGAATGATGTCAATGGTTTCCGAACAGAACTTCTCTAAGTCCAATGCTCTGCCGGGATCTTGAAACCTGCTCAGGTGAATGTCGGATATCTGTCAAAAGCAGGCATTGGACAGAGACACACAATCTGAGTCAGAAATGACAGGGGTGGCCCAGCAGCTCTAGGGCGCGGAAAGAGAAAGAAAAAGATGCGCCACGGAACCCCGGGGAAGGAGCGAGCCGGGCGCTGACCCAGCAGTCGGCACGCGACCGAGGTCCCCTGCTGGGCTGGGCTTCCCGTCCCCGCGCCGTCCCTTGCCTCCCGCCGCGTCACCTGCAGACCCCAGAAGACGTTGTGGGCTCCGGATCCCGGGGCGGGGTGCGGCCTCTGGGCGTCTCGGGGCTTCGGCAGCGGCGAGGGGGGTCCGGCCAGGCCATAGTGCTCCAACAGCAGGGCTGCCAGCGCCGCCGCCGCCAGCCCGGCCACCACCCGGAGGGCCAGCACTCCTGCCATCGCGGCGCGGCCCCGGTGCGCTCCGGCCCGCACTTCCGGCCTCTAAGGCCGCCTGCCGGCCGCCGCCACCGCCAGGCTGCTCGTTGCCTCAGCCCCGGCCTCCGCGGCCCCGCTGCCCGGCTCCCGGGCGTTTGCCAAAGTAGTGAGGACCAGGAAGAGCCAAGCGAGGGGGTGGCCGGGAGGCAGCGCGTCACCTGGCTCCTCCGGGGCCAGGCATCCCTGACCTCCGTGGTGCGGCCTCTGCACCTGTAAAGCGAAGTTAATGATACCTTCCGTGCGTGCAGCATGCTTGTGAGAATCAAAGTGTGTATGAGGACGCCTCTTAAAATACAAAAGCGACAGGAGGCTCACTCTGGCCCCTTCTGAAATAACATAACCCCTACAGGATTTCATGTCTTGTGAAAATTATCTTTTTTCTTATCCTGCTTTTATGTGTACTCATTTATATGATATTGTAGCACTGTGGTATGCCTGCCAATATTTCCTATAGACCGAGGGCAGGATAATTAGATTCTGGTTCCGGCCTTAATTTATCTAACCTACTCTATTATGTATTGCTATTCAGAAAAAAATATTTTAAATTCTTTTTTAGTGCGCTTTTTTTAAAAAATGTATTTTTATCTGCATTGGTGGTTTGTCATGGACGTTGGGTTCTCTGGACTATTTGAGAGCTGCCATGTGGGTACTGGGAATTGAACGTGGGTCCTCTGGAAGAGCAGGTAGTGCTCTTAACCTCTGAGCTATCTCTCCTGAAATAAATATTTTTATACAAATAGTGCTTTGGGCTGGAGAAATAGCTCAGAAATTAAGGGCACTACCTGCTCTTCCAGAGGTGCTGAATTCAATTCCCAGCAACCACATGGCAGCTCACAACCTTCTATAATGAGACCTGGTGCCCTCTTCTGGCAGCGGGCATACATGCAGGCAGAACAGTGTATTAAAGTAAATAAACAAACCAAAATATCTTTTTAAAACGTTTATTTTTATTTTATGTATCAATGTTTTGCCTGCTTGTATGTCTGTGTACCACGCGTGTGCAGTGCCCATGGAGGCCGGAAGAGAGCATTGCATCCCCTAGAACTGGAGTTACAGATTGCTGTGACTGTAGGTGCTGAGAGCTGAATCCCGATCCTATGCAAGGATCTTAACCCCTAACCACTGAGGCATCTCTTCAGCTGCTAAAAATAAAATGTTTAGCAGGGCGATAGTGATGAATACCTTTAATTCTAGTGCTCAGGAGGTATGGTCTACAGAATGAGTTCCAGGGTTACAAAGAGAAACACTGTCTCAAAAAAAAAAAAAATCAAACAACAAAACCAAAAACAAAATAACAACTACAGACTGTTGATTTATTCTCTCTCTCTCTTTGGTTTTTCGAGACAGGGTTTCTCTGTGGCTTTGGAGCCTGTCCTGGAACTAGCTCTGTAGACCAGGCTGGTCTCGAACTCACAGAGATCTGCCTGTCTCTGCCGGGATTAAAGGCGTGCGCCACCACCACCCAGCTCTTTTTTGTTTTTAAGATTCATTTATTTATTATGTACAGTGTTCTGCCTGTGTGTATCCCTGCAGGCCAGAAGAGGGCACCAGATCTCATTACAGATGGTTGTGAGTCACCATGTGGTTGCTGGGAATTGAACTCATGTCCTCTGGAAGAGCACACAGTTCTCTTAACTTCTAAGCCATCTCTCCAGCCCTATAAAAATGTTTTTTTTAATGTAAAAGAAAAATATTACAAACAATCTGCAATGTGTGTGTGTGTGTAAAATTCTGGAGATAAATGTGATGCCACACAGTTATAATTCCAACTTGCAAATTAGAGACATGATCTGACTTACAAGTAAGAGACATAGGGTCAGAAGTTCAAGGCCTGCTTGGGCTATGCACCCCAACAAGTAGAAACTTTCATTTATGAAACTTTGTTTTATGGGCAAAATTATCCATGCTATGTCTATAAAGTATATAAGACATATGACATAAATTAATTTTGTTTATGAGTAGAAATAAAAGACACAAGTTTTTGAAAAATGTTATAAGTTGAGCAGTGGTAGTGCACACCTTTAATCCCAGCACTTGGGAGGCAGAGGCAGGCGGATCTCTGTGAGTTTGAGGCCAGCCTGGGCTACAGAGTGAGTTCTGGGGCAATTAGAGCTGTTACACAGAAACACTCTGTTTCAAAAAACAAAACAAAACAAAATTATGAGAGGAAAGTCACATTATAGCTAGGATGAATCTATGCCAGGGATGAATAATTTACCCAACATGAGAGAACTCTATAGAAAGCATAAACACTCAACGGGGCATGGTGGCAGAGAGCAAGTTCCAGGCCAGAGGGAGACAGTGAGATAAAGAAACAAACAAAAGCTAACAAAGGAACACCCCACATTTTTATATATAGTAATAATCTCAATTAAAATTCAGCATTTATTTGTAAAAATCTGGTCATTGTGTTGTGTGCCTTTTCCCCTGCATTAGAATAGAGACAGAGGAGAAATTTTTTAATCAGTTTATATTTTTGATTTTTTTTTTTTTTTTTTTTTTTTTGAGGCAGGGTTTCTCTGTGTAGCTTTGGAGACTAACCTGGAACTCCCTCTGGAGATCAGGCTGGCCTTAACTCAGAGATCCACCTGCCTCGACACCGGCTCCCAGCCCCAGGCCTGGGATTAGAGATGTGTACCACCATCACCCAGGTAATTAGTTTAAAATATTTTTATACAGGACTTTATGTAAACCAACATGTGTTCTGCTTTTTTTTTTTTTTTTTTGTACAGGACCTCACTTTGCAGCTAGATTTGGAACTTTGTAGTTCTGCTGGTCTCCAACTTGTAACAATCTTCCTAATGTGGCCTCTCAAATGCTAGCTAGCACTATAGTTGTAAACCACCATGCCTGGTTTACAATCATTTAAACATAATAACCAATATTATTTATATAAACCATATTTTTATTTTTCATTTCTTTTTTCCCCTTTTTCGTTTCTTTTCTTTCTTTTCTCTTTTTTCTTCCTTTTTTTTCTTTTCTTTCTTTTTTTTTTCAAGACAGGGTTTCTCTGTGGCTTTGGAGCCTGTCCTGGCACTAGCTCTTTGTAGACCAGGCTGGCCTCAAACTCATAGCAATATGCCTGCCTCTGCCTCCCAAGTGCTGGGATTAAAGGCATGCTCCACCACTGCCAGGCTCCTTTTTCTTTTCTTGAGACAATGTCTCACTGCGTAGATCCAACTGCAGAACTCTCTGAGTAGACCAGGCTGGCCTTGAGTTCAGAGTGTATAAAGGTGTGTGCCATTACACCAGGAGTAAACTGCATTTAAAAAGAAAATAACTAACCAGGCGGTGGTGGCACTCGCCTTTAATCCCAGCACTCGGGAGGCAGAGGCAGGCGAATCTCTGTGAGTTCGAGACCAGCCTGGTCTTCAAGAGCTAGTTCCAGGACAGGCTCCAAAACCACAGAGAAACCCTGTCTCAAAACAAACAAACAAACAAACAAAAAACTCTGTAAACAAAACCCCAAATATTGGAATGATTAATTTTTGCAAATTTCTTAAGTTCTAGTTTAATAGATGATAGCTGTGATTTAGTTCTGCCTCTATTTATAGTAATGTGTTGTTTTGGTTGGAGTATATGAAGAAAACACTACCTAATATGGATCCCTGTTTAAAAAAAATACTTTTAAATTTTACGGCAGGCGAGATGGCAGAATATGAATCCCTGAAAACTGTCCTCTGACCTCCAAATATGTTTCATGGCACATGCATGCACCACATACATACACACAATTAAGTCAGTAAAATTAATTTTTTTTTTTTGATTTTTGAGACAGGGTTTCTCCATAGCTTTTGGTTCCTGTCCTGGAACTAGCTCTTGTAGACCAGGCTGGCCTCCAACTCACAGAGATCCGCCTGCCTCTGCCTCCCGAGTGCTGGGATTAAAGGCGTGCGCCACCACCGCCCGGCAAATTAATTTTTTTTTTAAATTTAAAAAGGTGTCAGGTGACTGACGTTTGTCAGTTGGAACACCAAGGTGGAATTAGAGGTCGAGCTGAGTCATTCATTTTGTAAAAGAAAAAAAAAAAACCCAGATGACGTCAAATTAGGTCTCGATCACCTTTGTCCTCCAACCCTGGTCTTGGCCTTGGGTGCGTCCTCACGGTTCAGAACCTAGATTCTTCCTGGAGTACTTTCTATCTAGATGCATGAGTGTATACATAGGCAGTTTGTGTCAACTGAAGAGTCCAAGAATAAAAAATAAAAATGTAGATTCCAGAAATAAGAATGTAGAAATAAAGAAACATAGAGTTATAAGTCTAGGAGAATGAGAACAGACTATCAGCAGCTTTCTCAGCAGATCGAGGATCAGTCATTCACAGTGAACTATTTTCTCAGAGGCTTAAGAAGCCTCCATTAGTTTAGGTCATTTCATTTTACAACTGGCTGTTTTATTTAAAATGTCAGCGCTTCTCTCTGCATACTCAGAGTAGTATCCTGGCTATCCCTGATTAACGACAGATATGAACTGAGTTAGCCTTTAGGAGACAGAGATATGTGACCTCTGGGTTAGGCACCGTCTCTGTTATAGGAGACTGGCGCCATCAAATGAGAGGCTTGGGGCTCCAGTATACACTGCCTGGAGGTACCAGGAGACAGTAGATAAGGTACAAACTCAGGTTGACTGATGAGCTCTGATAATGTAGGTTATAAAGTATGGCGGTCTATATCTGAGTTTTTCCTTGAGTTAGTGTGAAGAACTTCCTGCTGTCTTCTAAGTTCCCAGCCTAGGAATCAATTATTCTATTAATTTTCTGATGATATTGCTAGCGGTCCCTTTTTCTAACTAATTACTAAAGACATCTGTTTTCTTGCAATTAGTGACTTTCACTGTAATCTCTGAAACATATTTCACTATAGCTGCCTAGTTACCCATTGACATTAGAGCCCACGCCCTCCCTCCCCCCACCTCGCTTAGGGTCTCATTGACTGGCCCACTGCTTGGGGCAAGATCGTAAAAATTCCTTTGTTCAGACCTAATGCTTGGTGTACCTACTATAAAAAGATGGGTTCAGAAACCCGCCTTTTGCCACAGCCTAACAAACACCATCTCTGGCTGTGGTCTCAACTAGCTGATAAGCTTCTGTGCCCCGCGGTTTTTTTTTTTTTTTTTTTTTTTTTTTTAAGTTTGCTTCTGTTTTTCCTGGAACCTGGAATTCTGGTTTCTGGAATAAAATTTGCTTCTGGTTTATTAGACTTTGGAGGTCTGTCCCCATCTTTGCACGACCCCCCTGGACCCAACATCAACTTTTTTCCCCTCAATGTTTCTAGGCGTTTCTTCTTTTCAAGTTGTTTTCCATAAGGGCGTAGTATCCAGTTTGTCTTCCTCTACCGACAAATAGACTCGGCCTCCCGGTTTTGTCATCTCACGACGTCTACCTGGGCAAAGGGCTAAAGACACAACAGTAAGGTCTTCCCTAGGGGCTCAGCCTGGGAGAAAACCAGGACTGAACACCAGGGGGTGGAAACCTGCGCCTGGCGGATCGGGAGCCTGCTTCCGGGAAGCCGACCGGAAGCTGCTCCGGGTGCTGCGACAAACCTGACTTCAGGGGCCGTCGTAAAAGTGTCGTCTCCGGCGCGTCGGGCTGGCCACAGGTTTCCGCTCGCCCGCGGCCGGGGGTCGAGAACTGCGGGCATTCGTCTCCCTTAAGATGGCGGACGACGAGACAGACAGCGGCGAGAGGATGGACGTCAGCCCCGAGCCTTCCCTGGCCCCTCAGCCGCCGACCTCGGTGAGCCTTCACCCGCTAGCGTCTTTTGTCCTCTCCCCCAAGAGTCTCCCGCCGCGCCTCGGAGGGTGTGGGGGCTCTGCTTTCCTTGGCGTTGCTGGGGAAGGGGAGTCCTAGAATTGAAGGACCCCCCCCTCCCCGCGCGCCATAAAGTTAGTGGCTACCTACACACATTCCTGCCAGCCAAGTCTACGGAGTGTAATGACTGTCATCTATTAGTCTCAACGTGCTTAGACACGCACGTCTCTGTTTTGAAGTGGGAAGAATTGGTGCTGTTTGCTGTAGGAGCTGAGCTGAGGTTGGAGAAGGCCGTTTTTCGGTAGACGCATTGCTGACCCTTCTTGTGGGTAGGAATTCCGGACGCAGCACCTGGTGTGACATCGCATAGGTGGTTGGACTTGAGAATGACAGTGAGTGTACAGCTGTCATGTTCAGGTGTCCATTATAGTAGCATCTTGAGAACCCCAGGTCTGGCCCACAGTGAGGGAGTGCTGTCGTTTGTCACTGCCTTTTTAAATGTGAAGAAGCGAGAGAAATAACCATCAATGAATACTGGAATCTATACTTGGCTCTTGGGTTTGGAAAGAATGAGAAAGCAGAGGTAGTGAACACATTTAAGTCAAATAGCCTGGTTGTAGGGAGAATACTCACAGAGTAGTCTTAATGGTGGGGTCATAGCAAATGTTCCGATGTGGTCCCTTCAGACAACGAACTAGTGGGGAGAGATACTTAAGAAGTATTCACTACTGATCATGGCATGTTTTAATCAGTTTGTGTATGGAAAAGTGTGGGATATAGATACACACACTAATGCATTATATACACATTTATATATATATTCATATTTGTTAGTGCAGTTGTTTTATAGTTTTAATAAACTCATCCTTGACTTACTTTACCCCATCAAACATTGTTTTATGAGACAAGAGTGACTCAGAAGTGAGTCAACCACAGGGACTGGAGAGAATGTCTGTAAGATAACAACCTGAGGGACAGAGTTGGAATAAGGATATGTACTATGTCAGCACTTGGCATTCTTCCTCCTCCATCCCAAAACGTAGTTGAAACTCATTTCACCCTAGTAGTGAAGTTCAGATGAAAACAACTGTAGAGATAAAAAGGGATGAGAAGCTAGAAATGTTTCTAAGGGAAACCGTTTTTTGAGTGCTAGGGGACAAACACAAGGCTTTACGCGTGCTAGGCAAGGGCTCTGGTGGCGATAGTGCCATCCCTGCAACATCTTAGGCTAAGGCTGAAGGATCACTTAAGTTTAGGAGTTCTAGGCAAGCCCTGCACCAGACAGTGAAGCCCCATCTAAAAACATAAATAGGAAAGAGATTCATAGAATCATGTGCTTTTTTATTGTCATCTATTGTAATTATGTTGTAGTCAGAAGACTTGTAGTTTCTTATCGTCGAAGATGAGTAATGTTTATTTAAAGCTTTGCCATATTAGTTCTTTCCCACCAGCACTGTAAAACCCCATTAATAAAACCATAGAACATCCATTAATTTGGAATCGGAGATAATGGTAGAGAAATTGAACAGGAATCTGTAGCAACTTTTTCAAAGAGTAATAGACTTCTCTGGGCAAGGCATTTTAAGCTTTACAGAGTAGCAAGGAGAGGTGTCCTGCAGCCTCAGGGCACTCGCACTCACACTCAGTCTAGTGATTGATATAAATGAGCAAAGAATTTAGATTCAAGATAGGATAGCATAAGCGGATACAGACCTATGACTGAAGCCTGATAGCCCCTTTGGGTGTTTTTTCTTTTTTTTTTTTTTTTTTGGCTTGAATCTTTCTACTTGACCCCAGAGGTCATCCTACTTCCTGTCTTTTTTTTTTAACCGCTGTTTTCCATTTTGTTCTCCCTACTTACATCTGTTGTTTAAGCCAAAGTTGTTCAGCTTGACTCCTCAGCACCTAACCCCCATTTGATTAATTTGTATCACAAATCGCTGCTGGGGCTGATAGAAACAAAATAACAAATATAGCATAGCTACAGAGCTTTAATAAAGATCTCCATTCTCGTTAGAGTGCTTTTTTAGTTATAGTTGTTGATTTCCTTAAACTAAATTTCCTTTTTAGATACAGGATCATTTTATTAACATTGCTGTGAGCACTGTCTGTCATAAAGATGGTTCAGAGGTGCTTACTGCACAAGCTTGGACACCTAATTTGATCATTAGAACCAAAGTAAATGTGGAAGGAAAGAACCAACTCTACAAAGTTGCCCTCTGACCTTCATGCTGTGGCACATGTACCCACCTGCCCCCACACAATAATAGTAATAGTAATAATAATAATAATAATAATAATAATACTTTTTAAAAAATTAGAGTTAAATAATAGGTGAGGGTTATTGGACATTTATAAAAGCCATTATAATATTTACTAAGAGATAAAAATTAAAAAACTAATTTGAGTTAAAAAACTTCACCAAGAAAATTGATTCTTGGATCTTTGGTTTTGAGACTAGGTTTCTCTGTGTAGCCTTGGCATCCTGGAATTCACTCTGTAGGCCAGGCTGGCCTCGAACTCACAAAGATCCACCTGCCTCTGCCTCCTAAATGCTGGAATTAAAGGCTTGCACTACCACCGTCTGGCCAATTCTTGGATCTTAAATGGTTCAAGAAAATACATATTCATAAGCATGCTCTAGCAAGCTACCCATTTGGAAGTTACTAGTTTAGAATTGATGGTTGAAGCATCAAAAGGAACAAACTATATTTTTAAAAAATTTATTTACTGCTTTGGTGGTTTATTTTATGTGCTTTGGTGTTTTGCCTGTGTGTATGTCTGTGTAAGGCTATCAGATCTTGGAGTTACAGACAGTTGTGAGCTGTCATGTGGGTGCTGAGATCTGAACCTGGGTCCTCTGGAAGAACAGTCAGTGCTCTTAAACACTGAATCATCTCTCTAGCCCAATGAACAATATCTTTAAGGTCAGGTTGTGTGCGTGTATGCATGCACATACATATACCCAGGAATCAAACAGCCTAGGAAATAAGAGTAGGTCAGTGCCATGGAATGTAGTAGCTTTTAGGAAAGGGTAATTTATTGGATCCATGACAAGGATTGAGAAAATTGGAAATCCAGAGGGCTTTGCGATGGTCTGCCAGAACACCTACTTTCTTTGACTGAATTCCCTCCTAAATTCCGTTTTCGAAGATGTCACTCGGTGTGGTGGTGCGATCCTTTTTCTCCATCTTCGAAGCTGTCACTTGGTGTAGTATTGTGATCTTTGTCCTATAGCACACTGTATAGGTGATGTCATCCAGCTCTGCAGCTTTACAAACTATATGTGCTCTAGGTCATCTCACTTCTGAGCTTCAGAGTCATGAACTCAAATGCTTGCTCGTCTCCACTAGTATATCTGATAGCTGTTCAAAAAGAGAGAGCAGATAGGAATTAGCTGTAATAACCCGAGATATAGCTTACATTTGAAAATTATTACAGGAAGTCAGCGTATATCAATTTGAGGAAGATTTCAAAAATGTGATAGAAGCAAAGATACTTGCTTATTAAGTTTAAGGTCAAAAAACAGATGACATCTGTACCTCGTTTTTGATCTAAGCATTTATGGTAGATTTTAGGACTGACCACAGGAAGGCAAATCAAAAGAGTTTTGTTATCGTTGTCTCGGTACAGTACACCTCTGCATTAGCTCTTGAATACAAATATCTCTCTGTCTTTCCAGTCGTCTTTGTAATCTAAGCCACTGGACTAGGATTGTTGCCTAGATAACTGTAGCTTCTTAACTGGTCTCTTTCCTTCTACCTTTGCCATCTTACAGTAATGGGATCGGAGGAAGCCCTGAGTGAATGTGTGCTGTTGACATAGACAAAGGTTTGTCAAGGAACATGGCCTCAGACTCATGGGACAATGGCAAAGCCTCCCTTTTCCACTACTGCTCCCAAAGTGATGCTCAAAGCTCAGAGGGATGTCAAAGCCTTCTTCAGGCCCATGTGCATGTATTGATAGTGTGTACAGAAAATGTCCTCCATAACTCTTCTTCCTCTTCCCCTGAGTCATTTATGGCCTGAAGAGTGCTCCCTACAGAGAATGCTCCTATTGAAGTTATCTTATACCACAAACCCTGCCTCCATGTTTATCTGTCTGCAGTAACCCTGCCTGTCTGTGCTGTGTGTAATAAACACACTGAGCTGCAGTTCTGAGGTTTCTCCATCTGAGAGTCCAGACTGGCCTCGAACTCACAGAGGAACTCACAGAGATCCGCCTGCCTCAGCCTCCCTAGTGCTGGGATTAAAGGCGTGCGCCACCACTGCCCGGCTCTCCAGTTAATTTCAATACAGCACTTAAACAGAAGACATTCACTCTGTACCCATATCTGATGTTCTAAATTACAAATATTCATTCATTTACATAGCATCCTGGGAGCCGAACCCAGGGCCCGCTGCGTATGTGTTATTTCTTTCCTTTGCCTCCCCTAGTCAGGACAAGTCCCTGCAGCCATGCCGTATGAGGCCTTTCGTTCAGTTCATTCTCTACAGAGCCACCAGTGTAGTCTTTAAGAACAATCAGTTCTGTGTCAGTCTCTTCAGTACTTCATAGAGCGTCTGTCTGGAAAGATCGGATCGGCATGTAAGTCAGTGAACCATGGCGAGTATCTTTGCCACTTTATGTGCTGCCTTTAGAGGCTGTTTCAAATTTCTCTTGCCATCCCATCATCTAGTTTCTCTAAAGATATTGATCCTGTGCTGTAGTCTCTGAAAGAATTGCCTTTAAGCTTTAACCCATTGTCTCAGGTGGCTTAAGACAAAATATTAAATTAAGACTTCATTACTCCCTGGTGACTTACTATGAACTCTTGTATATGAGTTAACATGGCACTTGTAAAAGAAACAATAGCTATTTTTATTTTGGCTGATAAGTTTGGCCTTTTCTCTTTTCTTTCTTGAGATAGGATCTTCTTATATAGCTCAGCCTGCCCTGTAACTCACAATCTTTTCTTCCAGAATGTGTGCCCCTTACGCATAGCATTCTACAGTCTTTAAAAAAGTGTTACGTCCCCATAACAAGTGGAGTGCTTGTGGAAATAGGTTCTACTAAGCAAACAGCACTGAAAGGCTGTGGAAGAGTTATTGTGCTTCCATAAGCACCCACTTGTTACCCAGAAACAGTTAGGGCCCTGACCAGAGCCAAGTCCACAGTTCTTCTCAAGTATTCCTTCTAGTAGTTGGCTTAATGCTGTTCTTCAAAACAGGGTTTCCTTGACTTAGTAGAGCGAGACCCTAACCACTTAATGTGTTCTTGTAGTTTTATGGACAAACTTTTGAAAAAGCCTTTCAGCTGTTTTTATGAGTAAGCCTAGAAATGATATTAGCCACAAGGAGTATGTCTTTTCATTTATTCATTTTCAATGCTCACATGCTTTATTTTGAAATCTAAGAAAATACTTGAGTTGTTTTGCAAATGTGTAGTCCATACAGCAGAAAAGGCTATAGGAAAATATTGCATTCATTTAAAAACTTCAAAGAAAAGTGTGGTCAGAGATGAAAAAGGAAGACAGTGGCCAAGAGGCAGGATGCTTATAAAAACCAGATTCTGGCAGCATACTTACTCCTTTTCACAAGATGAAAGAGAGAGAGGGGCCTTGCTTATACTATTAATGCCATAAATATATGGGGAACATGTTTACAGACAGCACAAGGCTAGCAGGAATACTGAAATGTAGGAAAAAGTGACCAAGCATCAGATTAAGACTGACAATATGAAACCTAATAGAGAAGAAATGAAGCCCTTTAAACTAGGTTTGCATGTCTGTAGGACCAGGTGTCTGTGTGACTGACCTCGGGCGTTAGTCGCCACACTCTCCAAGTTGGAGGTGTGACACAGCTGCCAAGAATGTGCTCTTTGAAAGCGGGGATTGTGTCTGAGGTCTCATGCTTGAACTTTAGCCTTGTTGTCTGTTTTTAAAATATGAACTTGTCTTCCGGTGGGGGTGGCGCACACCTTTAATCTCAGCACTCAGGAGGCAGAGACAGGTGGATCTCTGTGAGTTCCAGGCCATCCTGGATTATACAGAGAAATCCTGTCTCAGGAACAAATAAAGAAAAAGAAAAATTAACCTGTCAAACAGTAGTACAAGGAAGCTTAGTATACCCATATACCCAAGGATTTCTTGATGTCTCAAAATGTTGTCTCATTGCTAATTCAGTACTACCTATGAAAAAAAATCCCAGAGCCTCTCCAAAGAAGGGGGACGGGACTGGAGAGATGGCTCAGCAGTTAATAGCATTGGCTGCTTTTCCAGAGGTCCTGAGTTCAATTCCCTGCCCCCACATGGCAGCTCACAACCATCTGTAACTCCAATTCCAGGAGCTCTGACACACTCACACGGATATACGTACAGTCAAAACACCAGTGCACATAAAATAAGAATAAATAAAGATTAAAAGAAAAAAAACTTTTGTGGCTCACACTTTTAATTCCAGCATTTGGGAGATTGGGGCAGGCAAATCTCCCAAGTTCAAGGCAAGCCTAGGTTACTTAGCAAGTTCCAGGTTGCTCGGGGCAGCATGGTGAGACTCTGGCTCAAAAAAACAAACAGATAAGTAAAATTTAAGAAAGGAAATTCAGAAGTGACAGGCCTCTGAAGACTGTGGATGTTTAGTAGTTGACTTTGGAGGGGTAAGTTGTGGTTTGAACAAAAATCTAGCAAAGTTCCTTTTTCATAATGATGTTCCCACAGGGGCATCTGTAGCTGCAGATTTTAGAGTTGCAAACTTATCTTTTAGTCTCTCCATTGGGACAAGGAAAATGTTCGGAATGTCTGGGATTTTAATTGTTGTGAGAACTTGTTTTTATGGTACAGTCAATTAGGAAAACGTTCCCTTAATTCCAAATGTTGTAGAGAAAATGTTATTTTTTTGTTTGTTTTTCTGGTCTTTCAATTTAAACATTTAATTCCTGTTGCAAATGAAAAAAATCACTAAAAAACAACCAAAAGGGGGAAAACATGAAACATTTACCAATAATAATTCCTGAGTAACTTTGTTTACTCAGTAAAATACATATTGTATAATTTAAAATTCTTTACTTAGCATGTGTGTCTGTGTGTTTGTATGTATGAATGTTTGTGACTGCAGGCACTCACATACTTTAGTGAATGTGTAGATGTCAGAGGACAACTCTCAGCAGTCAGTTTTCTCCTGCTACCATGTGGGATCCAGGATTAAATTAAGGTCATCATGGCTCCAGCATCTTATTGGCCTTTTTGTGTGTGTGTTTTAATCTCGAAAGAGATTACAGAAATTTTAATTGAAAAGCAATTTCTGCCGGGCAGTGGTGGCGCACGCCTTTAATCCCAGCACTCGGGAGGCCAGGCTGGTCTACAAAGGGAGTTTCAGGACAGGCTCCAAAGCTACAGAGAAACCCTGTCTCGAAAAACCAAAAAAAAAAAAAAAAAAAAGAAAAGCAATTTCCAAGTTGGTTATAGTGACTCAAACTTGTGATCCTCGAATTTGGGAGGGAAAAGCAGAAGAATTGCCATGAGTTCAAGGCCACTCAGAGCCTGTGTAGTAATTTTCAGGTCAGCCTGGGCTATCAAGAGAAACTTATTAATATATTTCAATAATAATAATGATAATCGAACTCCTATCTCCCTAAGGTTCAGGGATTCTTATTGGAAGGGGACTGGAAAAGAAAGGTAGAGGCAATGGACTGTGTGGGTAACTGTAAGGGACAGAGCAGGGCAGCTGCACATATGAACTTACAGTGGTTTTGTCAACAAACCCAAGCCAGACTGAATCATAGCATGAAGATGGGAGGTGGACATGAAACCTCACCCTAGCCATGGAGCTATTGGCGATGTTAGCTTCTGGAAAAGGAGACTATTATTTCTTAAAGAGTGTCCCTGGTTAAGCCAGCTCTAGAGGAAGACCACACATCCAAGAATATTTGGGCAGCACAAATTGATCTTGATGGGTTTAAAGGAAAAAAAAAAGGACACAAAGTTAGCTTGGTAGGAAAGCAGGGAGAGATGGATCTGGAAAGAGTTGGGGGAGGGGAGCTGAGTATGAATCTCAAAAGAATAAAAAAAATTAAAAGCAAATTCTGTAGTTGTGACAGTAGTGGAAACTGCAAAAAGTTTCCACTTTGTTGTACTGTATCTACTGTAATGGTTCTATGAACAGAGTTACGAAGGCTTAATGTCATAATTTGCCTTGTTATTTCTAGCAATAAGTACTTAATATAGTGATAACGAGAACTTAGGTTGTGTATTTGTGCTGTGCCTGTGGGTAGAAGGGTTTTGAAAGGCAGTTCCTTTCCTCAGGAGCCTTCCAGTCTACTTGAAAGGGCTAGACGCAAACGTTGAAGTTTACCAACTTAATGGCTAGGTGTGGTGATACACGCCTTTAATCCCAGCATTCCAGCGATAGAAGCAGTCAGATCTCTGAGAATTTGAGGCCAGCTACAAAAATGAGTTCAGGATAGACAGGGCTACATAGTGAGACCTTGTCCCCAACAGAGACAACAACAACAAAAACATATTTGTTAGCACGCAGCGGGCCCTGGGTTCAGCTCCCAGGATGCTATGTAAATGAATGAATATTTGTAATTTAGAACATCAGATATGGGTACAGAGTCTTCTGTTTAAGTGCTGTATTGAAATTAACTGGAGAGCCGGGCGTGGTGGCGCACATCTTTAATCCCAGCACTAGGGAGGCAGAGGAGGCCAGCCTGGTCTACAAGAGCTAGTTCCAGGACAGGAACCAAAAAGCTACAGAGAAACCCTGTCTCGAAAATCAAAAAAAAAAAAAAAAAAAAAAAAATTAACTAGAGAACTAGAGAGAAATTTTCTGGCTTTATCAAGTGAAAAATGATTAAGATAGGCCTCGACCAGAGCCTTGAAGAAGAGATAAGGGGGAGAGTAGAGGAATGAGAGCTAGTAATTAGATCTGTGAAAGGGCACTGCTGGCATCCACATTCAGGTGTAAATACATTGTTTATAAACATGAATTGTGTATGTGTGTGTGTTAAGGCATAAGAATATTTAGTAGTATGTAACCGCCCAGCGGGTCAATTAGTCTAGGGTTGTAACCCGCCTGGCAGGTCAGTATTCCAGGGTCCCGAAGAGGCGCTATCTGAAAAGACATGGGCGGGAGAGAGGAAGGAGGCCAAGCAAGATCTGTTGTCAAAGCCTCCGTTTATTAGCATAATGGCAGCAGCTTATATAGCCCTTGGATGAGGAATTTGGCTTGGGATGGGGGCAGGGGGCAGGGGCATGGGATCTTGCCGGGGCAGCAATGGTCACAAGTTGACACTTGGTCATGAGTCGACACACCTAGTGTTTTCTATGTAAGCAGAATCGTTCCTTTTGTGATTCCAACCACAAACAGTTCTCTAGATAGTTGGAATGTGGGGCAGGTTCCGCTAACAGCTCTCAAGATAGTTGGATGTGGGGTGGGCTCTGCCAACAAATAGTTCTTAATACAGTTGGGGTGTGGGGCCCTCTGCAAACATCCCCAGGACAATGGTCCCTGCAGTACTTTTTGGGGGAAATGGAGGACAATGGTCCCTGCAATACTTTTTGGGGGAAATGGCTCCTGACAGTAGTACTCAAGACTTAGACAGTTGTTAGCTCAGAGGCTCCATTCGACCCAAGAGAAATTAAAAGGAAGATTAAAGACAGGGCTTCTTGAGTAGTCCTGGCTGTCCTGGAACTCTCCCTTTATGGTTTTGTTGTAGTTTAATGTGAAATCACACAAATCAAGAAGAGTAAAGTTAAAAGACCTGTCTACTTACATTTGCTTTAGCAGAATAAGCGTTGAGCTCCAGGAGTTGGGACACCTATTTTTTTGTGGTGCAGATCAAACCCAGTGCCTTGTATATGTTACACAAATTATAACCACATAGTTAGACTCCCAGCAACATCTGTAGAAAAATTTAAAGTTTATGTAATTAGAATTTGTTTTTGTAAACATAAGATTGTATTAATCAAAATTTGCCTTTTCTACTAGGCAGTATTTTATGTATATATATTATATACATACACATATACACACATATACATACAATGGTATGTTTTATTTGTTTGTTTTGGTTTTTTGTTTGTTTGTTTGTTTTTTGAGACAGGGTTTCTCGTATGGAGCCTGTCGTGGAACTGCCATGCTGCAGTGTATGGACAGCACAAATTGGATTTAATGGGTTAGAGATTCGTACATAAAGGAAAAGGGCACAGAGTTAGGAGGGGATGGGGAAGCAGGGGTGCAGATGGGGAGGGTGGTCGTGAATATGACAGTATCGTTGTGTATGTCTCAAAGAATAATATAGAAAAGGACTTGTAAAAGTAAAAGAAAGTCTAATTGTCATCTTTTCTTCTTTTCAGTGGTGGGATCAACAAGTTGATTTTTATACTTCTTTCTTACACCATTTGGCACAATTAGTGCCAGCAATTTATTTTGCTGAGATGGACCCAGATTTGGAAAAGCAGGAAGAGAATGTACAGACATCAATATTCACTCCATTGGAATGGTACTTATTTGGAGAGGATCCGGATATTTGCTTAGAGAAATTAAAACACAGTGGAGCATTTCAGTTGTGTGGGAAGGTTTTCAAAAGTGGAGAAACAACATATTCTTGTAGGTAAGCCTCAGACGGTATAGGATTGGTTATAATTTATGGGTTATAGTTCGCATCATGCCTCACAATGTCTTTTCCCTGATTTGTCTATAGTATATTTACTCTTAAGTTCCTTTTACCTTAAGCTTTAAATCCACTTTTGCTCATAGAGCTTGCTTTTTAATACATGATTTCTTTCTTTTATCTTTATCTTTTTTTTTTCTTTTTTTAGTTTTTTGACACAGGGTTTCTCTGTAGCTTTGGAGCCTGTCCTGGAACTAGTTCTTGTAGGCCAGGTTGGCCTCGAATTCACAGATATTTGCCTGTCTCTGCCTCCCAAGTGCTGGGATTAAAAGTGTGTGCCACCACCGCCTGGCACAATCTGTGATTTCTTTTTGCATTGTGTACATGTAATGTAGTCAGCATACTTTATCTGAAACTTTTGATATAAGGTATATTTCAGAATTCTGACTACTTCTTCAACAACATCTTAAGACCTTGTAATCAAACAGTAAGATTTTTGTAAGAGATTATGAGTATTCATAAAGATATACTCATGAGTAACATAGAGCCTGTGGTCACATGTCATGCCAAACACATACACATACACATACATACATACATACATACATATATGTGTGTGTATGTATACACTTAATTATCTTTTAGATAGAGTTTTATTCTGTTGCCTTTGCTGGCCTAGACCTCACTATGAAATTACAGGCCCAATATCCAGGTTTTGTACATGTGTTAAAACTTATGCTTGTGTACATTTGTTTGCTTGCTTTGTTTTGCTTTTCACCGCTAACTGAAATTTGGTTCAAACCCACAAAGTAACAAAACCTTCCAGAAGTTTTGTTTTTTAGAACTTGTAGGTCAAGGATTGTGTGGGAACAGCTGGAATATAGGTTAGTGTAAGAGGTCAGTTATCTGGCAGGTGTAGGCCTTTTGTTTTGGGTAAAGGAATTGTCTTAAATATCATTGTATATTAGAGAAATTTCTTACTCTACATTCCTGCTTGAAATTTTTGATTTTTTTATACTTTTAATTTTTATTTATTTATTGAGACAGAAACATATTATGTAGCCTTATCTGGCCAAGAACTCCTGATATAGATCAGGATGGCCTCAAAGTCAGAGATCTACTTGGGACTTAAAAGGTGTGCACCTCCATGCCCAGTGGAAATTTTTGACTTTAGATGTTAGCACCACTTTTTGTTTTTCTTCTTTGTTTACTTGCGGTCATTTAGGTTATAACTATGCCTTTTTAGACTTTATCAGCAGAGTTTCGTGGTTTATGCTTGATTGTCATTTTAGACTTCACTGAGTATGTATAGTTAATAGTTTTGTGTGTCCTACAATGTTTTTATTTTATCAATGCGTGTCTGTGCCTGGTACCACAGAATTCAGACAAGGGGCCCTCTGGAACTGGAGTTACAGGCAGTTGTGAACTGCCTTATAGGTGCTGAGAATCGAATCCAGGTCCTCTTAGAAGAGCAACCAGTGCTTTTAATCACTGAGCCATCACTTCAGCCCTTAGTTAAGTTTACAAAAACAGTTTTTTCTTTATTTTGTTACTTTCTTAGAAAAAAAAAATAGTTAAGCTCTTGCATTTGTATTATATTTTCTATATTGTATAACAATTTAGTTTTTCTCTTAGAAATTTTAAACCAAAGCACAGTTTCAACTACATCATATAAACATTTGTAGCCATTATCTTGCCAAAATTTCTTGGAAACATTGTGACAGGTTAGTGTGTAGAAACCATGGTTGCAGTTAAACAGGCCACAATGTCTAGGATAGTTCCCTCTACCCCAAGAAAAGACATTACTAATTAATTCAAAAGTGTTAGTAGTGCCAAGGGAGATTATTATAGAGATTTACAAGTTGTCAAAATAAATAAGTAACTGTGGGGTACACAGCCCAATACATCTGCAATACAACCCTTATGCCTATAGAACAGTCTAGAAAAGGCGGGGGTGGAGGTGAGGGGATTTTAAGAGTCAGAAGACCAGGGCACCTGATACTAGATAGTGTCTTTCTAAACATGACAGGGAAGCTGCACCCATGAAAGCTCAGCATTCCAGTGTCCTAAATAAGATCTGCTTCATGATAGCACCAGTTGACATGCCAGCATGGACAGGAAGATTTCACAAGGTCTTACCTTAGACCAAGTGCTGCTGGCAGCCAGTGACTGCTGAGAGAGCGAAAGTCTGTTTTCTCCAGGGACAAGCTCCCTTGTAGGTGCTCCAGTCACAGTGGGCAGCCCCAAACACATCTACACATGAGCAACACTAAATGGATGTGTATGTGTGTGTGTAATGAAGAGGTCGTGAGTTTGAGAGGAAGTAGAAGAGAACACAGAACAAAGAGGGAGGCATAGAGATTATGTGAAACACATTGTTCATATGGAATTCTCAAAATTTAAATTGGAAACTACTCTAAACAGATTAGAATATATATTTTTACAGAGAATTTTAAGAATTTTGGCAACCTTTATGTCCTATCATCTGTTTAAAATTCACCCTTTTCCCTCTGCTTTGCTCCTTCCTTTGGTCCTAAAATTCCTTTTGTGTATGTATTTTTGGGACAGGTATGTATGTAGCCCAAACTAACCTTAACCTCACTTTGTAGCTCAGGCTGTCTTTCAGTTCTCCTGCCTTGGCCTCCAGAGTGCAGAGAGTGCAGATGTGTGCCACAACACCCAACTCTAAAATTTATTTTTAAAAACTTGAATTCTGTACCTTGTAGTAACTTATGTTTCTCTGAAAATATGAAATAGAATCGTGTACTGTAAACATTTGTAAGAAAAAAGTGAGGAGAGATTTTTGTTGATGCAGAGGTTGCTTCTTATGTGCCAGGTGCTGTTCTAGGTGTTTGGGATCCATCACTATAGAAAAGAAAGATCCTCTCGCTGTAATGCTTATATTCTAATAAATTTCGTCTGTATTGAAACCTCAGATATAGTGCACAGTGTTTATAAAATGTGTTAATTTTCTTCATGGCAGATAATGAAGAAAAACAGTTTTCTATGCAATTTTCATATAATTTTTCAAATAATTAACAGTTCGAAGCGAGGTAACACTAAAAATTATAAACTAAACATACTGTGCTCTTGAATGTTTTAGAAATGAGACTGAAACTATGACAACAGTGTTGTCTGTGTTTCAAAGTGTTCTTTTGTTTTATTTTTCAAGACAGGGTTTCTCTTTGTAGCCCTGTCTGCCCTGGAACTTACTTGGTAGACCAGGCCAGCCTTGAACTCACAGAGATCTGTCTGCCTCTGTCTCCTGAGTGCTGGGTCAAAGTGTTCTTAGAACTGAGGTTTTGGGGCATTTTTGTGTTCATTTTGTCAACACATACGAAGCTCACTCATTTACTAATACCTTAAGTATCAGTGCACATTGGTTTTCAGAATCTAATTCTTTATCTTTTTCAGGGACTGTGCAATTGATCCAACATGTGTTCTCTGTATGGACTGCTTCCAGAGTAGTGTTCATAAAAACCATCGTTACAAGGTATGAAAAAAATCATAAAATTATATAGGAAGGAATCTGATGACTAGTCCAAATTTTTTGTTTTTTGGGTTTTTTTTTTTCGATACAGGGTTTCTCTGTGGTCTTGGAGCCTGTCCTGGAACTAGCCTGGAACAGGCTGGCCTCGAACTCACAGAGATCCGCCTGCCTCTGCCTCCCGAGTGCTGGGATTAAAGGCGTGCACCACCACCACCGCTGGGCTCTAGTCCAAATTTTTAAGCAATGTCTCATTTCCTGATAAATGGCACTGATGTATAGTTAAATCCCATGCTATCTCAAGAAATCTCTCCTTACAACATTTGTTGTGACATTAACGAGACAGGATAAAGCATCTAAATCACTTAAAGAGTAAATAAAAACTGCCAGGCAGTGGTAGCACACGCCTTTGATTCCAACACAGGAGGCAGAGGCAGGCAGATATCTGTGAGTTCCAGGACAGCCTGGTTTACACAGAGAAACCCTGTCCCCAAAACCCAAAAATAAATGAATAAGTTAAATTAAATAAAAATAAACCTTAAAAATAAGTAAGCAAATAAATAAACAAATAAAGCCCCAAACCTATGTAACTACTGCCAAGTCAAGGACTGGGACAAGGCAGGTTTAGGGAGCTCTGCCTTTGTCCCTTCTGGACCTCAGTCACTTTAGCCTTCCTGAGAATACTTTTCACTCTGCTCGATGGTAGTGGTGTCTTTGACTTTTTCTCATTCCAATCATAAATCATAAATCATAGTGGAAAGTTTTATCTATTTTGAACTTTATATAGATGGATTCATATGGTACATAGTTCTTGTTACCTTATATATGTAGCTGTAGTTTGTTGGTCTTGATAAACTATAGTGTCTTTACACACTATGCTGCATGTGGATATGTGGATTGTTCCACCTTGGTACTGTTAATTCTGCTGTGAACATGTTTGGTACATATAGAGGATTTCTCTAGGTTGTATATGTAGAAAAGAATTGTTGTTATAGGGCATATGGATCTTTAGCCATACCTGGATAATGTATGAAGAGATTGTATCAGTTACAGAGTCTTAAGCCTTATGTGTGAGTTCCAGGTTCCCACATCCTCAGATGATTGGCCCTGTGAATTGTTTTAAAGTTAGTGATTCTCAGGACCTCCGGAGTATAGCAGGCAGCACAGCAGCCTCGCAGTTTGGTTCTTGTTGTGCTCCCCTAATTAATTATTAGAGTCTGAGGTTTTGCCTTTTCTGTTGAATTATTAGACAATCTTGTTATTGGAGCAAAAATGTATTTCTCAAATAGTAGTGTGGTTCTATATTCTGGGATCAAACAGACATGATAATTGATATTTCTCTTTAATTTACATATAAAATATACACATAATATACATTTATATATATATCATGCCTCAAGTACTGTGTAAAATGTAAATAACATTTTGAAGATACATTATCCTTATCTTTATTAAAACTTCTAGGCCAGCCTGGACTACATAGAAAGACAGGCTTTTGAAAAACAAATTCAAAAATATTATGTCCACAAGCTTAAAGAAATTACTCTTCAGCCGGGGGGTGGGGGTGGCACATACCTTTAATCCCAGCACTTGGGAGTCAGAGGCAGGTGGATCTCTGTGAGTTTGAGGCCTGCCTGGTCTACAGAGCAAGTTCTAGGACAGGCTCAAAAGCTATACAAAGAAATCCTGTCTCAAAAAAAAAAAAAAAAGCATAAAAAAGAAATTACTCTTCAAAGGAGTTCATGGAAAATGGACCATTTTTTATAGTTGATCACACAGAGAACTTTGATGGTATTGAAATTCCCTCAGTCTGGACTCAAAGTTAGCAGTGTTAATTTCATTGTTAAACTTTGTATATTATCTGTACCTTGTGTAGATTCTTTTGGCAAGAAATCCCTAATAAAAGAAAGAAATATAGCCTGTGAAAGTGGTGCATGCCTTTAATCCCAGCATTCGGGAGGCAGAGGTAGGTAGATCTCTGTGAGTTCGAGGCCAACCTGGTCTACAGAGCGAGTTCCAGGACAGCCAGGACCACACAGAGAAACCCTGTCTTGCAAACAGAACAGAACAGAACAAGAACCCCAAAAACAAACATTGGGAAGAACTGTGAAGGTGTATGTAAGGGCAAAAGCAGACTCCATCTCCAGATGGTGGGGCAAAAAGGCAACTGTAATTTTTATTTATATTCTTCTGTACTATTCAAAGTTTTCCCACATAATTTTCAGTATATTGCCTAGGTAAATATGTGATTTTGTTTGAGTTTGAGTCTTTGTGTTTAACTTAGAGCCTTACACAAGATAGGCAAGCACTTTATCACAGAGCTAGATTCCCAGTCCTTATTTGTCGATCTTGGCAGTGCCAGAGATTGAATCCAGCGTGCTTTGTACACACGTCAGGCAAGAGCTCTCTCGTGAAGCTATAGTCCAACCTAATAAATAGGTTTTTTGAGGTGAAAGTAGCGAGAATTGAATTTAGATTTCATATGTGCTAGGCAAGTGCTCTACCACTGAGCTATATTCCCAGCTCTAGTAATTTTCTAATGCTATAGTATTTGTGTGTATGTTTTGCGTATTTCCGAGACAGGCTGTTATTCTGTAGCCCTGGCTAGCCTAGAACTCACTTTTAGCACAGACAGTCCTTCAACTTACTATTTCCTACAGGTTGGCCTTGAGCTGGCAGTAATCGTCCTGTTTCATCCTCTCAGATTTGAAGACAAAATGCAAATATATATGCATCATGCAGAACAGAATTCTAGAATATATAAAGTCTGCTGATTCTAAAATGCACCCTAATAGATGTTTTGTCTTTGTTTTTGTTTTATAGACAGGTGTGTAGCCCAGGCTGGTCTTGAACTCAGAGATCTACTAGTCTCTGCCTCTTAAGGGCCAGGATTAGAGGTGTATGCTACCATACCTGACACTAATAGCTATTTTTGTAATTAAATCTTAGCTCCCAGCTTTGCTTGTTTAGTTCTTTTGATCTTAACAGCCGAATTCATTTTTAAGAAATGTTATTAAAAGTTTCTATGTCCTAACACTATGAGAGACATAGAAGGTAAGAACTATACAAGGTCTGACCTGCATCCACAGAAGGTATATAGCCAAGTGGGGGAATACAGGACACTCAGATCAGACAAGAGATATGAATAGGAAAGTGACGGAGAAAAGGAGATTGCGGGTGGTTTTGTTTTCATCTCTGGGTATGTTCTAATTGGCTTTGGGATGTGTTCAGTAAAAGACTATCAACTCAAGCGGGCCTGATTCTTGGTATCAGCTTCTAGATGCCAGAAGACTCAAGTGAATGTGGAGCTGGACAGTGGTGGCACCTGTCATTAATCCCAGCACTTGGGAGCACGAGGCAGGCAGATCTCTGTAAGTTCAAGGCCAGTCTGGTCTACAGAGTGACTTCCTGGACAGACTCCAGAGCTACAGAAAAACGCTGTTTTAAGAAACAAACAAACAAAAACAATCAAAAAAAAGGTGAATGTGGCCACAACTTTCATTCTATTTGATCAAGTTGTGTTATGCTGATCTTTGACTCTTAGAATTAACTTACATATCAAATCAAATAATTGGTCACCTCTGAAGGGACAATAGTAAAGTGAGTAGCAGAAAATATGCTGTTAAATGTGGCTCAAATTTTGTTTCTTTGTTGTTCTCAAATACTGTCTTGGACTCTTTTGGCACTGAAGGTTTTTCTTGGTCCTCTGTTCTTTATATACTTTTCATGTTCAATACTATGTTGCTTTAGACCAGCAGTTCTCAACCTGTGGGTTGCAACCCCTTTTGAGGGTTACCGAAGGCCGTCAGAAAACACAGATATTTCCATTTTGATTCATCACAGTAGCAAAATTACAATTATTAAGTAGCAACAAAAATAATTTCATGATTGGAAGTCACCATAACATTAGGAAGCATATTAAAGGGCTCAGCATTAGGGAGATTGAGAACCACTGCTTTAGACAAACATCATATGATGCTGAGAGTAGAACCCAGGGCCTTGGCATGTAGTTCAGCCTCCCTCCCCTGGTTTGTTTGTTTGTTTATTGTGTTTGCTTGCTTTTTGAGACAGGGTTTCTCTGTATAGCAACCCTAGCTGTCCTGGAGCTCTGTACACCAGGCTGGCCTCAGACTCAGAGATCCACCTGCCTCTGCCTCCCAAGTGCTGGGATTAAAGGTGTGCACCACCGCCTGGCCCTCCCCCTTTTTTAAGACAGAGTTTTTACACTGTAGCCCAGCACAATCTGGAGTTGTCTGTGTGCTCAGCCCAATCTTGAACTCATGTCAGTTCTCCTGCTTCTGCTTCCCAGGTGCTAGAGTTACAGGTGTGAGCCACCTCACTCTGTTTCATGCCACTTTTACATTTTTCTTACTTGTTTACTTGTGTGTGTGTATTCATGTGCATACATGTGGAGATCGGGGGTTGACGTGTAGGAATCAGTTCTGCTCTCCCACTGTTTGGGTTCTAGAGATCAAGCTCAGGCCATCAGGCTGGCTTGCCTCATCTTTGCTTTGTGAGCTGTGCCATCAGCCAAAGCTTTTATTTTTATATGAAAAAGTATATATATTAAATTAATATTAGATATATTAAAACACACTTGAGACTTGGTACAGTAAGGTAGATTGTTTGAGATAGAAGGATCTGTGCTTTTAATTTTGAAAAATTTGTTCCTCAATTTTGTTATTATAAAATGCTTATAAAATTTACTATCTGAACCATTTTTAAGTGTGTGTGTGCAGCTTGGTATCATTAAGTATTTTAAACTCATACTGTATTCCTATTGCATTCATCTCCATAATTAATTTCACTTTGTAAAACACAAACACATTAAACAATGGCTTTCCATTCCTTGCTTTCCCCCTGGTAACCATTAGCCTACATTCTGTCTCTGTGAATGTGACTTTTGTAAGTGCCTCATATTAATGAAATCATGCAACGTATGTCTTTTGTGACTGGCTTGATTTAACATAAAGCTCTCAAGGTTTAAATGTAGTATATACCAAAATTTCCTACATTTTTAAGTTTGAATAATAGTCTACTATATAGCACATTTTGATTATCTGTGTATCTATTAATAAACTCAGATTGTTTTAACACAATTTTGGTAGATTCAGGTCAGGTCTTTTTCTTGTGTTGCTGTGCCAATTTTAAACACTCATTAAAAGGACACGGGTCAAGGCTAGAGCTTGTTTAGTGTTTAAGAGCACTCACTGGCTGCTCTTACAGAGGACCCAAGTTTATTTTTCAGCACCGGTAGCCCACAACCATCTGTAACTCCAGTCCCAGGGGATCTGCTGCCATCTTCTGACCTTCACAGGCACACAAAATTGCACGTAGGCAAAAAATACTCCCACACATGAAATAATAACTCTGAAAAGAAATAAAAACAAGAAGGGTATGAGAGCTGAGCACCGTGACGCCTACTCGTAATTCCAGTACCAAGGAGGTTGAGGCATGATTAAAAACTCAAGGTCTCAACAACAGAAGAGATGCAGAGATATTCTTATAACTGTCTCCAAATTATCAATCATTAAATAGTTTCATTGTTCTAATTTGCCTTTTTATTAACTTTTTTATAGTTTAATTGTACAGGGTTTTTATTGTTGTCATTGCTTTGTTTTGTTTTGTTGGTTATGGGGTTTGAACCCCGTGCTTCTTAGATATTATATCAGTACTTGGGCATTTGAGCTACTACCCTATCCCTTGTTTCTTTTATGTATTATTTGTTTCTATCCTTTTTCATTTTTCTCTTGCCTTTTCTCTGAATATGTTTGTATTTTAAGTTTTTAATTATTTTATTTTTGAGACTGAGTCTCACTAGCCTTGGATGGTGTGGAACTCACTATGTAGACCAAACTGGTCTTGAACTCAGAGAGGTCTGCCTCCCTCTGTTTCCCAAGTGCTGGGATTAAAAGCATGTATCACTATGCCTTAACTTTTTTCAAGTATTTAGTTAGGCTTATTGATGTGTAAATTATATACACTAACGTCTACTCTTTTAAGTGTCCTGTTTTGTTAAATTTAGTGAATGTATACATGTGTGTGATTATATTAGTAATAGTTACTAGTATTAAACTAGAAACATCCATAGAAAAAGTTGTGTGGTGCCCTAGCTTCTGGCATCTATGGATCTGTTTTCTTTCCCTATATTTAAGCCTTTTCAAAAGTCTTTTATTATCTTTCATATTAATTTTATTATTTTATTATCTTACATATTAATCTTCAATTCTGGCTTTTTTATGTACATCTGCCTTTGAAGTCCTGGGCCAGCAGTTAGTAGTGTGCTGTTGTATTCATGTGCTGGTTCATTTATTCAATCACTTAGTTGGTGGGCATTTGGAATGTTTCCAGATATTTTTTAAAAAATGTATTTTTTATTTCATGTGTATGAGTGTTTTCACTGCATGTATATGTATGTACATGGATTATATGCATGTCTGGTGTTTCTGGGGCCAGTAGAGGATGTTAGAACTGAAGTCATTGATGGGTGTGAGCTGCCATGTGGATGCTGGGAATTGAACACCACTCCTGCAGGACCAGCCAAGTGCTCTTAACTGTTGAGCCATTTCACTAGCTCCTGCTTTTGGCTTTGGAAAAGAGCTGCTTTGCTATTATTATATATCACTTACTTTTTTATGTTCAAGTACAAGTCTTTGTATAGATCTAAGTTTTCATTTCTCACTGTAAGAATTCTGGATCATAATGGATGGCTAAAGATTTTTCATCTGGGTTTTTTGTTTGTTTGTTTTTTGTTTTCTCTGTGTAGCCCTGACTGCCCTGGAACTTGCTCTGTAGACCAGGCTGGCAGACTTTTCTGTCTTTTAAATTTGATTTATGCTGCCATTTATTTTATTGACTTTAAAAAATGTTATTCTTGACTTTATTTTTTGAGACATGGTCTCACTGTATATTCTTGGTTGACCTGGAACTTACTATGGAAACCACTCTGACCTAAAATCAGAGACCCACCTGCCTCCTGATAGCTGAGATTAAAGGTATACAACCACATGCCTGGCAAATTTGCTTAATTTTGTTCCTAGATTTTGTGCTTTGTTTTTGTGATACTACCTATTCTACTTATATTTGCTTTTATATAAAATACACATTTATATTTTTCAAATTCACATATTTTGATATCTTTATCAAATCTTACAAAATTTCATATATATGTCTTATTTGTTACTTCTCCAATGGTTGCCCCATTATTAAGGCCTCTATCTTATTTTTCTCCTTGTTGACCTTTTATCTAGTTTGTTTTGTTTTGAGTTTCCCCCAAGAGCAGTGTCCCATGTAGTAGTGAGGTTAGTCTGGAACTCTCTCTGTCGCTGAGACTGACCCATCTCCCTGCTTTCACTACTTACATGCTGGGATTACAAACGTGTGTCAGTCTGTCCAGTTTTAGTCTCAGTGTCCTGTGAGTCCTTCCTGTTACCCATGTAATAGCTGATTCTCTTACTGCTTTCACAGTTGCTGACTTTCTGAAGCTCAGGCAATACAGTGTTTCCATTCCTCTACCAGATTCCTATTGGGATTTGTTCTTAGCTCTGAAGTTAACTATTTTAGAATTATGACCCCCATTTTCTGAAGTTTCCCGAAAGGCCTCTCAGATGAATGAAGCTCCTTCTCTAGTACAGGGTCAATAAACCGCAGTCTGAGTAAAATCTGGCTTGAATGTTTGTGTGGATCTCAAGCTAAGAAAGGCTTCTGTATTGTTAGCTGCTGAAAGTGTGGCTCACAGGTGGTCTGTGCTCCTTCACTGTATGTTTGAAAGGGAAGTCCTAAGAAAAAGTCTAGGTCACATTGTTCTTATCCTCTACCTGAGTTAGTGTATTTTAGGTTTTTTTTTTAACCCCTAGGAACACTGAAAGAAAAATGATTTTAGTTGCTATAGGAAATTAATGTAAATGAAGATGCTGTATTAAATATTTTTTAATTACTGTATATCATTATATTGGTTTTGAAGAGCTAAAAATAGATAAACAAAAAAAAAGCCAAGGGGTGGTGGTGCATGCTTTTAATTCCAGCACTGGAGGCAGAGACAGGTGGGTCTATGTGAGTTCAAGGCCAGCCTGGTCTACAGAGCAAGTTCCAGAACAGGCTCCAAAGTTACACAGAGAAACCCTGTCTCAAAAAACCAAAAAAAAAAAAAAAAAAAAAAAAAAAAA
>NW_026067902.1:17919459-17932075 GCF_014885135.2 Alexandromys fortis
TTTTTGGTTTTTCGAGACAGGGTTTCTCTGTGGTTTTGGAGCCTGTCCTGGAACTAGCTCTGTAGACCAGGCTGGTCTCGAACTCACAGAGATCCGCCTGCCTCTGCCTCCCAAGTGCTGGGATTAAAGGTGTGCGCCACCACCGCCCGGCTATCCTGATTCTTTTATATCAAATACAATTAAGATTGGCGTGTTGGTGGATATTTATTATTTGAATCAAACTTCTTACTTTTCATTGCTTTATAAGAAAGTTTGGCAACTCATTTTTCGTTTTTTAGATGCATACTTCTACTGGAGGAGGGTTCTGTGACTGTGGAGACACAGAAGCCTGGAAAACCGGCCCCTTCTGTATGGATCATGAACCTGGAAGAGCAGGCACTACAAAAGAGGTAAGAAGCTTAATTGCCATTTGAAATTTTCTGAAATTTGATGAGAATAAATGTTATAAATATATGAGTTAAGATGAATTCCATTTAGAATCCAATATTTTTGTTCTAAAAGTTAATTATAAGAACATTTTGTTTTCTACTCTCCAGAGTAGAAATTTTCTCCAGAGAGAATGAATGCACACATGCCCAAAATGAATTCAAAATACTTTTTTTGTGTATAGTATGTGATTTTATTTCTCAAATACGGAATGAGTTTTAAATATACATCATTTTGTGTATCATCGAGCAGCACATCAAAACCAAATTTAACTTGATTTTTAGCCTCCCCCAAGATAGATTTATTTATTTACTTACTTACTTACTTATTTATTTATTTATTATGTATACAGTGTTCCTCTGCATGTATGCCTGCAGGCCAGAAGAGGGCACCAGATCTCATTACAGATGGGTGTGAGCTACCATGTGGGTGCTGGGAATTTTTAACCACTGAGCCATCTTTCCAGCCCTCAAAATACTTTTTGTTAGTCAATGTGAACAATAAGGATAATGTACAGCCCCAAAAGAACAAAATGAGGGTGCTGGAGAGATAGCTCAGTGGTTAAGAGCACTGGCTGCTTTTCCAGAGGTCATGAGTTCAATTCCCAGCAATCACATGGTTGCTCACAATCATCTGTAATGAGATCTGGTGCCCTCTTCTGGCGTATGGACATACATGGAGGCAGAATGTTGTATACACAATAAAATAAATCTTTAAAAAAAAAAACAAAATGAAATTGTTAATAGATAAGAACAGAATATAATGAATATGAAAACAAAGTGAGCACATGAATTCAGTAATTGCTTTTCATAAAGTGAAAGATAGATAAAATGACTCAGTGGATACATTTTTTGTTTTTTTTTTTTTGTTTTGTTTTGTTTTGTTTTGTTTTTCGAGACAGGGTTTCTCTGTGTAGTTCCACAGCCCCTCCTGGAACTCACTTTGTAGACCAGGCTGTCAGGAACTCATAGAGATCCACCTGCCTCTGCCTCCCAAGTGCTGGGATTAAAGGCATGTACCACCACTGCCCAGCCAGTGGATGGATACAGTTTAGTTAGGAAAAATTGAGCAAGTCTGGATATAGACACTTAGATAGGAGGTGGGAGAGAGCTAAAGGACCACAGATACAGGTGAAGTATGGGACCCACAAAAGACTGCTGAAGGATTCTCAGGTAATATGCCTAAAAGTGAATTGTTGGTTTTGTTCTTTTGAGGCAGGGTCTCATTACATAATCCTGGTTGTCTTGGAACTTGCTATGTAGACTAGGCTGGCCTCAAACTCACAGAGATCTCCTGCCTCTGCTTCCCAAGTACTGGAAACACTGCACTCAGCTATAAAAATGAATTGTTTTATCACACAGTGCAAGGTACCATTCAAAAGCCAAGGGACTACTTGGTAGGTAACCATTGAAATACTTGGCAGAATTGCCACCATGTAGCATTTCCCTCCAAACACCATGCTCACAGGGTTTCATAGATAAATCCTTGAAAATTTCAAGGATTATATACTTTTTATGCCCTTTCAACTATTCTGGATCTCCATATAAGCAGTGAACACATATGAGGGCCAGATGATGCTCTTTGCTGACTTTTGTTTGAATATCTCCCTAGGTATTAGAGTTGGGTATTGAAGTCTTCCGCTTATTGTGGATGGACCTGTGTGGCCTGTTCAGCCTTTTAACATTTGTTTTATGAAATTGGTGGCCCCCCAGACTTAGTGCATAGATACCTACAATAGCTATGTCCTCTTGATTGTTCCTTTTATTACTATGTGGTAATTCCTTTCATCTCTTCTAATTCCCTTTGGTTTGAGTCTTGAGGAATTGCTATGCCAGCTTGTTTTCAGCTTCCCTCTGTTTGGGAGGTTGGTTTCTGACCTTTGACTCCCAGTTTTTGGATGTCTTTGCCAATTATGTGAATTTCTTGGTGATAGCAGATAGTTGGATCTTGTTTTTTAATTCAATTTTAGTCTTTAAATTGAAAAGTCAAGGGAATTTGTATTCAAGGTTATTATTGAGGTTATTGTTCAAGATTTACTATTACTGATGGCTTTGTTGGCTTCTAGTCATTGGGAGTTCATTTCTGCTCTCCTGATAGTTGTCAGAGGTTTGTTGACTTGCCATGTTGGATATGGCTGGTCCTTCACATTTCTCTGTCTTCTTGTGCCATGTATGCTTTCTTGTGTTCTTGCGGATAAAGCTGACTTTCTTCTCTGGTGAGTGCTTTCTGAAGTGCTGACCTAGTTGTCATGAATTGCCTTCACATGTACTCATCTTGAATACTCATGTCTGTGCACCTTTAC
Source organism: Alexandromys fortis (assembly GCF_014885135.2). Lineage (NCBI taxonomy): Eukaryota > Metazoa > Chordata > Mammalia > Rodentia > Cricetidae > Alexandromys > Alexandromys fortis. Next base: position 17,922,188 of record NW_026067902.1, read on the forward strand.
TTGATAACTTTCCAGGGGGTAGCAGTTTGGTTTGACAGTTTCAGGGCTCGCACTATAATACATCACACATTTTCTGGCTTTGAGTGTTGCTGAGGAAAGGTTAATGTCGTTCTGATCTTTCTGCCTCTGAATGTGAGTTGGTGTTTTCTTTTACAGATGTTAGTATTCTCTGTTTCATTTAAATTTAGATACATGCCATGCAGAGGTTCTCCTCTGGACATATTTAATTAATTCTTGATTATAATTTTTAAAAATAGATTGTCTAAGCTTCTTTATGTAATTTGCCATAACTCCTGCTAGGCTATGAATATATAGGTTAGGTCTCTTAAATGTATCTGAGATTGCTTACAAGTTTTGGTTATCTGCATAATTTATTTTTCCTTTATGTATACCTGTGGGCTTTATCTCTGAAGTTTGTCCTTAATCCTTGGTCTTGATCTGCTATGGTTTTTCTTTGTTTGTTTCTTTTGTTTTCGTTGTCTCAAAATTACTGATACTTTCATCTGTTTGTATCTTTCTTGTGTGGATCCTAATTGATTTCTTAACCATTTATGGAAGTCCTCTATATGGTCGCTGACCCTTTTTAAAGAAATAATCTTTGAACTCTTTTAAGCATTTTAGCTATCTCATTACCTTTGTTCTGGTATTTAAAAGTTGTGAGTTCTGTAAGAATGGCCAAGATCAAAAACACTGATAACAGCTTATGCTGGAGAGGATGTGGGGTAAAGGGAACCTGTATTGCTGGTGGAAGTGTAAGCTGGTACAGCCCCTTTGGATGTCAGTGTGGTGATTTCTCAGAAAATTAAGAAACAACCTACCTCAAGATCCAGCAATACCACTTTTGGGTATATATCCAAAGGATGCTCAATCGTACCACAAGGACAAGTGCTCGACTATGTTTATAGCAGCATTGTTTGTAATAGCCAGAACCTGGAAACAACCTAAATTAAATGACCCTCGAAGGAAGAATGGATAAGGAAAATGTGGTACATTTACACAATAGAGTACTGCACAGCAGAAAAAAAAATAACATCTTAAAATTTGCGGGCAAATGGATGGAGCTAGAAAACATGATTTTGAGTGATGTAACCTAGACCCAGAAAGACAATTATCAAATGTAGTCACTCATAAGTGGCTTTTAGACATAAAGCAAATTAAAATCAGCCTACAGTCTACAATCCCAGAGAATCTAGACAGCAATGAGGACCCTAAGAGACATACATGGTTCTAAACTACATGGGACGTAGGAAAAGACAAGATCTCTTGAGTAAATTGGAAGCATGGGGACCACGGGAGAGGATAAAAGGGGAGGGGAGAGGTAGCAGCGGAGTGGAGAAAAATATAAGCTCAATAAGAAAAAAAAGTGGTGAGTTTGTGGAAGTGTAGTGTAATGCTGTATTTATTGTATCTTTTGTTGTGCTTTGTGCATGTATTGGGAGTTAAGTGGCCTCTGGTTTTGGTTCTCCTTTTTCTCTCTGTTTTGTTGATTTGATTTGTTTTGTTTTATGGGAGCCCTCCTGGTGCTTTGTCTTTATGTTCGTTTGGGGAAAGCTGACTGAAGGATGGCTTGACAACAGTCCCAGTATGAGCTGCAGGAGATGTTCCTGTGCTTCACCTTAGACCCCAGCATGGCTTTGAGACAGCAGCACTAAGGTGCTGATTGGAGAAACACACTATGTAGTTGGTTTTTGGTTTGGGGGCTAAGGGTATCAGTAAGTCAGGAAGTGAAGAGGGAATAGGGGGAAGGGGATAGGAGAGGAAGTAAGAATAAGCAAGGTATTTGGGCTAGAGGGATGAGACACAATAAAAATTGTCTTTTAGGTGTAGAGAAAATAATCTGTTACTGACTGTGTTTGTACATATCTGTGAATGTACTGAAAGCCTTTCCTTGTCTGCTGTTTTGTTTGTATTTGTTTCCTTGTTTGATACAAGCTCCAACAGTAAGTATAGCCTAAGCTGGCCTGAAACTTGCTGAGTAGCCTAGGCCAGCCAGCCCCTAACTCTACTGATCATCCTGCCTCAGTCTACCAAGTGTTGGGATTGCGGGCGTGTACCATTTAATGGTTGTCTGTTTACCACCTGAAACCCAGGAGCAAAGGTTTCAATTCATTGAGAATGTTGCAACTGAGGGAACATGCCTGACTGCAGGGAAATTATTTACTAGAGTCTGAGCTACTTTTTAGCAGGTATACCCTATAAAATGATATCCCCACCCACAGCAACCATTAACCGCCAGCTGTCAGTCAGGATAGGATGGGGCCTCAGGTGCCCTCTCTATGAGAAAATACTAAGCCCAATCTTGTGTAAGTTTTGTGTATGTAACCACAGCTGCTAAGAGTGCATGAGGCAGGCAGATGGCTGTGTCATGTCCTGGGACATCTTTTTACCATCCCCTATTCCTACTACACATAGCACCTATTCTCTTGCTCTTACACTTCTGCTCCCCCTGTTTTCAGCCGTGTGTTCCCTGAGCCTTGGAGGGTGCCAACCAATGCCTCAATTAGGCCTTAGCACTCCATCACCTATCATTTCCTGTTGGCACTTTGAGCCTGTGCATTAACTGTCCCTACAGCTATGGGACTCTTCTACAGCTATGGGACTCTTCTTGAGGACAGAGAACACTAGCATATGTGTATAAACATGAGGATTAGCAGTTTGCTTTTTTTTTGTGAGATAGGGTCTTACTCCATAGATAGTGTTGTCACTGAGCTCATGGCCACCCTCCTGCTCAGTCTCCCACATGCTGAGATTAAGCACAAACCACCATGTACAGCTCAAATTGCACACTTAAATGAGTAAATTGTAGTGATACTGCTTATGTCACAATAAAGTTGTTATTAGCAGCTCACTTATGAAAGTCCGAGTTAAAATACTTAATATGGACATCACCAAACCTTCACAGTACCTTCTAGTTTATAACAACAAACAACGGTACCAGGAAAAATATAGAATATAGGTGTTTGGTTTTGTTTGTTTTGTCTTTTAGCAGAAAAACTGGTCGTCTTCATGAAGAAAAAAAGATGGGGGAGGAGCACTTGGGATGGGAGATTAAGTTAGATGTGAATGTCCAGCACTTGAGAGTCACAACAACCAAATGCAGTCTGTGGATCTTGGTCTCAAGAAATGTTTATAGACGCTAAGAGGAATGGAGCTGGGGAGATGGCTCAGTGCGTGAGATCATGTACTGCTCTTGCAGAAGTTCAGTTCCCAGCACTCACATCAGGCAGTTCCAAGAGGATCTGACATGACTGTCCTCTGCAGACGGATGCATGGAAACACACCCACGCACACGCGCACACACAAACCAACTAACTAACTAAATAGGGGACTGGTTCCAGAGGATCTGGCACCCTCTTCTGTTCTCCAAGGGCACATGTGTGCTACAAACATGAAGGCAAAACATTCTTACACATAAAAATAAATGATAATTTTTTTCTGGCTTTTCGAGACAGAGTTTCTCTTTCTAGCCCACGTGAATCTCTGAGTTCTAGGATAGCCAGGGGTACACAGAAAAGCCCTGTTTCGAAAAGCAAAAAATAAAATAAAGAAAAAACTAAAAAACAATGTGCTGGAGTATGAAAGTCATGATGACTGTATTTTACCTTAAAATATTTGAACAAGAATAAATAAAACGTGGAAAAATGTTGCACTATTAAGTTTAAATTAAGGGGTATTTATAGGGTCTGTTTTTCTGCTTAAAATTTTTACTGATAATTTTTTTAATTCACTAAGTTGATTAACACTGAAGAAGTAAAAGTTTATAAATTGCTCCAGAGCATGGGAGAAAAGAAGGGAGGCTTTGTACATTTGTTCTAGGAAGCCAGAAAACACTGATGTCGGATCTAACAAAATGTAGGTGTTCTAGATCAGTCTTATTAACAGTTTCACGCTGAGATCCTAATATAGCATTAACAGGTGAATTCATACATATTAGGATACAACACAACAGGTTTTTTTTAATACTTTGTTTTTAATTGAGCTATATGTTTTCCCCCACTCCTCTTTTTCCCTCCCCTTCCTCCTTCCCCCTTGCCCCTCATGCTCCCAATTTACTCTGGAGATCTTGTCTTTTTCTCCTTCCTAGGTGGATCCATGGTTTTGGGTTTTTTGTTTGTTTGTTTGTTTTTTATTATTCATCTTTATTTTACATCCCTGATGCAGCCTCACCCCGTCCTCCCCTTCCAATCTCCCAACTATTCCCCTCCCCCATCCCTTCCTCTTCCATCTTCATCCAAGAAAGGGCAAGTCTTCTTTGAGTATCAATAAAACATAACACATTAATTTGCAGTAAGACTAAGTATCTCCCCTTGTAGTCTGGGTAAGGTAAGCCAGTATTAGGAGTAGGGGCCCAAAAGCCAGCAAAAGAGTAGGAGACAGCCTCTGTTCCTGGAGTTAGGATTCCCAAAGAGGACCAAGCTACACAACTGTAACAAATATGCAGAGGACCTAGGTCAGTCCTATGCAGGCTTCCTGGTTGTTGGTTCAGTCTCTGCAAACCCCTATGAGCTCAGGTTAGTTGATTATGAGCCTTCCCAAGGTGTTCTTCTCCCCACCCCCTACACGCACACACACAGGGTTTCTCTGTAGTTCATAGTGTTCTTGACCCCTCTGGTTCCTACACACCTTTGTTCTCCTCAGGGTTCTCAAACTTCACCTATTGTTTGGCTGTGGGTCTCTGCATCTGCCTCCATCAGTTGCTGAATGATGCCTCTTGATGACAGTTGGGCCAGGCACCAATCCGGTCACAGGAGACAGCCAGTTCAGGCTACTTTACTATTGCTAACCCTGAAATTTCCACCCAAGCAGTGCCCCTCAGCACTCTCCCCTCCGTTCCCCCACTACATGATTGCTTATGTTCTCATCCCACCTGCCCGTAATCCACTCACAAAATCTCTTCTATTTCCCTTTCCCAGGAAGATCTGAGTGTCCCCCCATGAACCTTCCTTGTTACTTAGTCTCTGGGTCTGCAACACAACCATTTTCACATTGCTGAAGAAACCCCTTCTTGGAACTCTCCTGTGAAGGTGTTTGTATCTTAGCACAAATGGAGAAAGTTTTCTTGGAAAGTATTTTCAATTTCTTTCAGGGATATTGACCTTAAATCAAAAGCCATACAAATTACATTTCATGTTGGAACACCAGTGTTTCAGAAGTAAGAGACAAGAGATCCATTGTTGCTGCTATTGAACCTGTTCTGGAAGAACTCCCAATCAGATCAAAACTAGGCTGAGCTCAGAAATGTAAATATTGCAAAGGATAAGGGGGAATAGTTATGATTGCAAGAGGGAAAAAAAAACCCTCAAGAAAATTAACCAAAAAGTAATGAGAACCTACAGTAGACTTTACAAAGATCTCTAGGTTTTGTTTGTTAGTGTGCTGCTGTTCTTTGAGATAAAGAGTTTGTCTAGTCCAGGCTGGCCTGAAACTTAAATCCTTCCAAGCATGGCCTTCCAGTTACTGGGATTGTAGCTGGTTACTACCATGTACACTGAAATGAACAAGCTACAGCAAAATGCCTGCTTTTCTATTTAATATATTTGACAAATATTTATGAATGGCCATATAAACAATACCTTTTAGGAAATGTAACAGAAGATATTCAATTCATTATGATAGAAAAAAATATAATTTGTAAGTAAGAGGGGAGGGGAAAATAATTGTGCTAGATTTATTCATTTACTTGTTCATTTGTTATTTGTTTATGAGCCACTCTTGTATAGACCTGCCTGGCCTGGAACCCACTGTATAGACTAGGCTGGCCTTGAACTCAGAGAGATCAGCTTGACTCTGCCTCCTAAGTACTAGGATTAAAGATGTGTCTCACCATGTCCAGAAAGGTAGCTTTATTTTTAAAAAACTGAATCTGGTCCCAAATAATCTGACCTTGAAAATTTTGGCTTTAAAATTAGGTTGAAAAATAAATAAATATTCTGAAACTGTTTATCTGGGGTGAGGGAAGGATGCTTTGAGTAGCACATCAACTCCTGAAACATCGTGTATTCAGTATTGAATTCTCTCTGCTTTGATGAATGTAATATTCATATTCTGCCAGCTACATGGAATTTTGCCAAACTTAATGGAGAATCACCAAGCTTACCCATGCTGGACTAATAATACTGGTAGCTAGTTGTGTAGCCTTTAAAGAGAGGCTCTTTGCTATGCATGTAAAAGAAATTTCTTTCATATTTCTGGTTCATTGTTAATTTTCTTGTTTTAGTAGTTGGTTGTTTTTATTAGCTTCTGGTTCTTTTGTTCCAGTTGAGTTTATTTCTAAGTTGCAAATGCTTTTCTTGAAACATTCCTTCATAAGCATCAGATATTGTCCATGAACTCAGCTTCTGATGCATGCTGGAAGCAAGAGTTTCTTTCAACTCTTCACCTAAGAACACTTGTATGAATGGTTGGAAGAAAATGTTGAGGGGAGAAAAGGTGAGTGGGAATGTTGTCTTCTAATATTGATATCAGTACTGTTGACATTACCTCTTTAACAAAGACATCTGGACAGAAAAGGTGACATGTTGAAGAGGGGTTAAAACTAAAATTATAGTGCATTGGTGAGAAGACAAAGTAGGTGTTAAAAAAAGAGAGTAGGTCAGTGGTTTGGCCAATTATCCATCTTAACCATACTAAGAATACGCTTTAGCTGTATATAATTATACTCACACTGTTATGTAATAGAATTCAAGCTTTTTTTGTCCCCTTACAGTACTAAATCTCTGTACCCAGTAAACACTGAGTCCCTCTTCCCAGTCCTCAGCAATCACTTTGTACTCTCTGTTCTGCAGTTGTGCTACTGTACATACTGGGCAAATCACAAATAATTGTTCTTTTGTGGTTGGCTAAGTTGTCATTTTTCTTGTCTTGTTTTATGGTGCTGAGGATCAAACGGCTCACAATAGGCAAAAGATTACCACTGAACTTCACCTCGGCCCCATTTCTTATCCTTTGTCATCACTGCTTGCTGTGACTACTTCCAAAGCTACTATGAGAGTTGTTTTTAATGTGTCTAGAGAGACAGCTGTGGATACTGGCAACCAAACTCTTTTATTTTTGGTTATGAGCTTAGCCTTTAACCGCTGAGCCATTTCCCCAGCCCATAAGAATAGTTTTGTTTGTTTGTTTGTTTTGGTTTTGGTTTTTTGAGACAGGGTTTCTCTGTGTAGCTCTGTCTGCCCTGGAACTAGCTCTTGTAGACCAGGCTGGCCTCAAACTTACAGCGAACTACCTATCTCTGCCTCCCGAGTGCTGAGATTAAAGGCGTGCGCTACCACTGCCTGGCTCAAGAACAGTTCTTATAAATGATAAAGAATAGACAGTTGTTGCATAGTATTATTGTAATGAAGCTATTCATAAAGAAGAGAATCCACAGGGAAAGTATGGATAAAAGGTACTCCACAGTCTGTGTTTCCTTCTGTCATCTGTAACTCAACCAAGAGCCTATGAACTCAACTTGAATTGATTCCTAGCGGTTATTGTAATGGACTCACTGAATGATTATTTTAAATACTTAACATTATCTTCCTTATCCATTTATTTGGACACAATCTCAGTATATTTTATTTTGTTTCCGCACAGACCTTGAATTGCCCATTGAATGAAGAAGTGATTGCTCAAGCCAGGAAAATATTCCCTTCGGTGATAAAATACTTTGTAGAAATGACTATATGGGAAGAAGAAAAGGAACTGCCTCCTGAACTACAGATAAGGTGGGAGCTGTCAGAAGCCACAGGCTTTAGTGGTGGCTATCTGTGCCTGTGGCCCTTCCTTCCTGTACTAGGGCTTGTACATACAAGGCAAGTGCACTGTTGAGTCACCTCCTAAGAAGACCCCCTTCCTCCCGCCCGCCCTCTCTTCCCTTTCTTCTTCCCCTCTTCCCTCCCTCCCTCCCATTCTCCTTTATGTTAGAATTTATTATTATTTTGGAATAGATATAAGCACAACTATTTTTTAGAATATTTTTTTCTTTTTTTCACTATATTTTATTTTTTAAAAAAGAAAACAATCTTTTTTCATTTTACATACCAATCTCAGTTCCCATTTCCTTCCATCCTCTCATTCCCTCTACCTTCCTACCCCCCCACCCCCCCACCCACTCCCCATCTTACCTCCCCATGAGCTGGTAAGGCACATGGCTTTGAGGAAGGACCAAGGCCCTCCCTGCTGTTTCTAGGCTGAGCAAGTTATCCATCCAAAGAGAATGGGTTCTAAAAAGCCAGTACAAGCAATAGGGATAAATCCTGGTGCCACTACCAGTGGCCCCACAATCTGCCCCAGCCTACAGCTTTCACCCACATTCAGAGGGACTAGTTTGGTCCTATGCTGGTTCCTTCCCTGTCTGGCCGAAGTTGGTGAGCTCCTATTAGCTCAGGTAGACTGTTTCAGTGGGTGTAGCCATCATGGTCTGGACCTCTTTGCTCATATTCTAACTCCTCCCACCCTTCAACTAGACTTTGAGAGCTCAGCTTAGTGCTCTGCTGCGGGTCTCGGCCTCTGTTTTCCTTTAGTTGCTGAATGAAGTTTCTATGGTGACATTTAAGACATATTCATCAGTCTGACTACAGGGCAAGGCTAGTTCAGGTACCCTTTCCACTATTGCTTAGGGTCTTAGCTGGGGTCATCCTTGTATGGATTTCTGGGAAATTTTCTAGTGCCATGTTTCTTGCTAGCCCCACAATGGCTCCCTCAATCAAAATATCTCTTTCCTACCTCTCCATCTCTGTCCTTCCTCCATCTCTACTATCCAGTTTCCTCAAGTTCTCCCCTCCTCCTCCCCTTCCACTCTCCCTTCTCCCCCTACTCGTATGGTCCCAATTTTGTCAGGAGATCTTATCTATTTCCCCTTCCTAGGGGGATCTATGTATGTTTCTCTAAGGGTTCACCTTGTTACTTAGCTTCTCTTGGGTTGTGGACTATAGGCTTGTTATCCTTTGCTTTACAGCTAGTATCCACTTATGAGTGAGTACATACTATGTCTCTCTTTCTGGGTTATCTCACTCAGGATTTCTTTTTTTTAGTTCCATTCATTTACATGCAAATTTCAAGATGTCTTTTTTTTACTGCTGTATAGTATTCCATTATATACATGTACCACATTTTCTTTATCTGTTCTTTGGCTGAGGGGCATCTAGGTTGTTTCCAGGTTCTGGCTATGACAAATAATGCTGCTATGAACATAGCTGAACAAATGTCCTCGTAGTATGAGTGTGCATCCTTTGGCTATATGCCCAAGAGTGATATTTTTGGCTCCTGAGATAGGTTGATTCCCAGTTTTTAGAGAAAGTGTCATACTGATTTCCAGAGTGGTTGTACAAGTTTGCATTCCCATCAGCAATGGAGGAATGTTCCCCTTACTCTGCAACATAAGCTATTATTAGTGTTTTTGATCTTAACCATTCTGACTGGTGTAAGGTGGTATCTCAGAGTCATTTTGATGCCAAGATAAGAGTGGGTGTGGGCTCCTCAGCATGGAGTCATCTAAATTTATTATTACCTTGAAAAATGTACAGAGGGGCTGGAGAGATGGCTCAGCGGTTAAGAGCATTGCCTGCTTTTCCAAAGGTCCTGAGTTCAATTCTCAGCAACCACATGGTGGCTCACAACCATCTGTAATGGGGTCTGGTGCCCTCTTCTGGCCTGCAGGTATACACACAGACAGAATATTGTATACATAATAAATAAATAAATAAATATTAAAAAAAGAAATATGTACAGAGATTGTCTCTCTTGGGAATATTTTCAAAGTATTTTTACTTGAAATACTTAGATACTATGCAGGAGTTAAGCCAAAGAAAAGTAAAGAAATTTTAAATCTATCAGAAGAAAAAAGCCAACATTTTCAGGGGCTTGTTGTATTTATAAGGTTTGTCCTATTTATAGCTGCTAATGCTG